>NW_027496241.1:0-225264 GCF_021521415.1 Bidens hawaiensis | reverse complement strand
TCTGAGGTAGGAAAATCAACTGCAACGTTTGTATGTTTAGATCACATATCTGAATTCCTTTATAGTAATCAAAATAACTGAAGTTACTTTTCTGCTGAAATGGTGAATAGTTCTACTATTGTTGTATACATAACCTAACGGTTAGGATATAAGTTCTGAAATAATCTGTATGCGAGAAACTTGATACTTAATATATTAATATAACACCTATTTGTTTGAGTTTTATATCTTAATTTTGACTATATTATTAGGCTTCTTGTACAATACTTATATGTATTGTAATCAAGTTTCAGTATGACCATATTTTAGTCAGCAAGCTATTGTAGTAGCTCCAATTTGCTATTGTAGAATGAATCAGAGAATGCATGAGTTAAGCATGTCAAAAAACTGCTACATTTTCAAAACCTAAAAAAGATTAAATTTATGAAAAGTATTGTCAATTTGATTGATCTTTTACCTACTTTTTTTTGGTGATATTTTTTTCGAACCTTTGAACCTTTTTATAAAGCATTACTTCATTATTCGTAAATATGATTACAGAATATTTCATTCAGTCTCTATTTTAGGAAAAACTCGATCTTGGAGGTTTATGTTTAAAGTGATACGCTTTGTGCCTGTTTTGACCCATCTGACTTTTTAAGTCAATTTTTTATTTTACACAGTTGAGAATTATAACCGGTGTCGGTACGTGCCTAACCCGAGGCCAGTAACAGGAACCACAACATCAAATGCGTAGACGGTATCCGTGTAACCTGGCGCCCGTACACACACAAAGGAATTTAGTGTATGACTGAAAGTATGCATATTAGTATGGATTTCATGCCATCCTGCATACCATGATTTGTTTGACTATGAGTATTTTGCCATGTTTGGGTCTAATGCTATAATGGTTAATTTGAAGAGTGAACACCAAAACTTCCATATGAATTCTTAAAAATCGTTGGGTTAACGTGGGTAGGTTATGAAGAAAACAAGTAATTGTGATGTGTCTTGGTCTAGACCCCCCCCCCCCCCCCCAAACAATTTTTAGTTAGATACTGTTGCATATTGTTCCTAGAATTGATTTTTTTGGATATATCATGTTTATTATGTAACACCCTAAATTTTAAAACCACCTTATATCTTTATGCAATATGTGCTTGTTTCTTTTATGTTATATTTACTGTTCTAAAGTATATTTCTTTCTTATTGTGCAGCAACCAGACTTTGCTTAAGGAGAGCTATCTAGCAAGTATGGATTTTGCGAAACTATATTCAAAAAATAAAATAAAACAAATTAAATTAATTTAAATTGGGACATATCTGTCAACATGCTGGTAGTTTGTTGAACTTCATCTTAGGATTTCATAATACGAATGTGAACAACTTTCTGAACAAGTTGTGAGTTTAAAAGAAAATCTTTATAGAACTTTGAATTTTGAAAATGAATTATTGGATTATAAGCAAAAGCTTGATTATTACTGAATCTTAATAGATATCGATTATGCTGCGAAAATAGAGATGCTTGGTGCGGAGCTTGATGAAGCATGGAAATAAAAATACTACAAAGGTTAGCATGAAAAAAAACATTTTGCATTCATCACACAATCATACTAAAGTTTTGACTTTTAGGGGTCAAACATCCATGTGTTTTCTCACACATGGGTGTATCGAGCTAACTCGCTAAAAGCTCAAGTTCGGTTCGGATTTGTAACGGTAACCAAATTCTTATTTGGTTATTCGACTTGATTGTCGGTTATACAATTTGATAAATTCGCTTTAAACAATTCTTTTCTTGTTTTGGGTTTCGGTTACAACAAAATAATATAAAAAACCGAATAAACAAATAACTGAACTGATAGACACTCTATTATGAGTTTGTTTTTCAAGATTGAGTGATTAAAGTTATTGTTATTAAGTGAAGTGCAGCAAATTTTTATTGGTTAGTTTTTTTGGGTTTAATTATTAGTGCTATCGAATATAACCCGGTAACAGGATCAAATTTAACCCGGTAACCAATTTTTTTTTCATTAACAGGTTGATGTTAGATTCTGTGTTTAATGAACTGAAATTTATATGTGAATGTTGCTGTTCCGACAGTTGATTGTAGATCTTTTATACAAATTTAAATTGCATATCAAAAATGTTGTAAATCACTTTCAAAGTTTGTTACTCAAACACATATTTCCAAAAAAAACCAAAGAAATTTGATATTTAATTTTGTTTGTGGTGGTTAGAATTACCATTTAGTTTGGATGATTTGCTTCATGGATTTGCTAGCAGGTACCCATTCTGTTATTGAAATAACACAAACAGAATATGAGATGAGATCCGGGCTATGAACCAGCGATACATGGCTGCACCCATCAAAATATCAACATTCAAATGTATCTTAATGTTAGTTTCTCAAATTTCTGATTTTTGTTACTCTTTAAAAAGATGTTTTTAGAGAACATGGTGTTTGAATATATAAAGTTGTTTCTTGTATCTTTATATTGTTTTTTATCAATGTTTTGAACCGCAAAACGTGCCTGCCCATCCCCACCGTGTCTGCTGAAAACTCGGACCGACCTATTCTTCATGGTTTGAAACATGATCTATAAGTTAATGTTTATTTACAAAATCTTTTTTGTGGATTATCAATGTATAAAGCATTTATATGAGTACAATAGAAAAACTCGTTGCAAGTATAAAGTGATTATACGAGTACAATAGAAAACCTTGTTGTAAATTGTCGTCGGGTTTCATACTAGTTATTATTTATTAAGATCATATTTTTATCATTAATTATTAACAATAATATTGTTATATTTATTTTGTGACCTCGGTTAGAAATCGAACCAACATCGATTATGGTATCGTTATTACTATCACTATTATTTGTTATTATTATTATTATTATTATTATTTTCAGCAACACTTAATTAATACCAAGACTTTTTGTTCTTTAACTATTATTATTAGTATTATACTATGTTAGTATTATTAATAATTATTATCATTATTATTATACAATATTATTATTTGCAATAATAATTATTGTTATTATTATTATCATCATTAATATCAGTATTGTTAAAGTTTAATATTATATTATGCTTCAACCCCGTTTCAAAACCGAACCCCTCGTTATAAGTTTCAATATATAATATCAAGTTTAGTTACACTTTCACGAAATATCAATGTTAATATTATCTTATTTATTCTATTTAAGGTGTCTATCATTTCAAGTCGGAACCGTTCTTCTCGTTTGCTAGCTTGTGACATTTCAATGTAATGTATTCCCGGTTTATCAATCGAGGTGAGTACTTTCATACCCCGTTTTCCATCTTTCGAACCCCTCGTTATAAGTTTCAATGTAATGTATTCCCGGTTTATCAATCGAGGTGAGTACTTTCATACCCGTTTTTCATCTTCTGTTTTGGGGTGACATTTCATACTTATCGAACTAAATGCTTTATTTACTTGAATCTTAAACCCACAAACGTGATTGTATACTTTACTTAAATAATTGCTCGATTTGGTGTTCTATGCTTATATGCTTATGTGTTTATCGCTTTCGGTTGGTGGAATCTATAAATCCATGAACTATCTGGTATTCTCTTATAGCACGGTGTCGTTAACGTAATGCAATTAACGATAACTATAAAATCCTAGACTACTTGGAAACCCCTTGTAGCTAGGTGGTGCTAATGTGTTTAGCGATTGTCTATTTATCCAAATCTAGTGCTTTTATCTATTGTTTTGTATACAAGTTTTGTGGCTTTTTATTACTATATACTTATATGCTCAATCTTATGAATTGTTCACCAACCTTTGTGTTGACAAACTTTATTTTATGAAATGTTACAGGTTTGACTTTGTTGACTCGAGGACTTGACGAAAAACGTTACCAAGACCATTTGGATATTAGTAAAACGAAAAATATAAATGTTACTTGTATTCAATTTGTTTGTGTGAAAGGGATGTGTTGATTATTGATTTATGAAATAAATGATTTGATTAAATATTGTCACTTTAAATAGTGTCTTGTGTATTTGTCCAATCACGTTGCACCCCGGCATGTTCCGCCTCCTTTGGTCGGGGTGCGACACTTGAACTGACATCTTCTTTCTTTTCTTACTTAAGTCTCATTCTCTATTCGAGTCTAAGCATATAGGATGCTTATTTCTCTTGAACTTAAGCTCTGATACCAACTTGGAAGGACCCGGTCACGGTGCCCTACTTTAGCGTTGGATTTACCCGTAAACACAGTTCTAAATATCAGAGTTAATTAAAACTTTTCGCGGAATATAAAAACATCAAACATATTTTACAAAAGCATAACATTCTTGTTTTAAATATTAGCATTGTCTTAAGATAAATCATTATAAATTTTCTTCACTGGATGCCATTAACTCAGTCCATGCCATGTATCCCCCTCAAGCCAGCTCCTTCATCTTATTTGTCTGCGTGCATACTAAAATTCAGCTACGATGAGGGAGTTCTAGTTAATCAGGCAACATACATTACATTCATATATATATGTGTATACGTATTCGTAGATACATATTACATACTTAACCTGTTTCATCCATTCATACATACGCACATACATACCTTCATACTTGTAAATTTTCATACTCGCATTCTTTCATACTTTCATTCATACATTCTTTCATACTGTTATACTTTCATTATTTCATACGTTCATACTTTCTTTTATTAACATACAACACACGTAACTATCTCTACGTTTTAAAGAGCATTCCATCCTATAACTTCACAGATATTATTAGGGTCTGGTCCCTACCATCACATATATTATAAGGGTCTGGTCTCTACCTTCACATATATATATTAGGGTCTGGTCCCCAACATCACAGATATTATTTGGACCTGGTCCCTTTCATCATAGATATTATTACAGTCTGGTCCCCATCCTCACAGATATTATTAGGGTCTGGTCTCTATCCTCACATATATTTTAATGGTCTGGTCCCTCTTACCATAAAACCATACATATTTTTCTTTATATTTATTTTTACATACTCTTAGCTTTTTCTATATCATTCATATATATATATATATATATATATATATATATATTCATATATATCATTCATACAATATTCACAAAACATTCACAAATAATACACATACCACTTAAGGTAAGTGTATTAACTAATCAAATCGAGTATGCAAACAGCTCCGAAAACATAACAAGGAAATGGGGCTAGAACTCACATGGGTCCTGCTTCTTTTGAAATTTATTGTAACACATTTCTTCGGTTGGGCACAACTAAATGTGTAATAATTATAAGTATCAATTATCTACCTCTAACTATATCATCTAATCGAATCACAATTTTAATCGCATGACAGTTCTAATCGAATGATCGTTCTAATCGAATGACCGTTCTAATCGAATGATCCTTCTAATCGAGTGACTGTTCTAATCGAATGATCATTCTAATCGAATGATAGTTCTAATCGAATGACGGATTCTAATCGAATGACATGTTCTATTCGAATAACCATTCTATTCGATTACTTGGTTAATTTGATTCGACTACTTTTCTATACGATTCGAATACTTTTCTATTCGATTAACTTTATATTAGATTACTTCCTTATTCGATTACTTTTTTATTCGGTTACTTTCAATTTGATTACTTTCTAACCTTTCCCTTAGACTCACTTTGCCCGTTTAAAAGATAAAACGGGTTAGGAGCCAAAATGAGTTCTTTTTTCGTCCTTTGACTTGGCCCAAACGTCATCCGTAATACTCGTTTCATTCCAACATCTTTTTTACGTTCAAGTTTATATTTTTCTTGTATAAAAAGGCCCGATTTACTATCCTACCAAGTTTCATGCAAAACTGACTTCGTTTACTCGTCGTTTTCACAAACCGAACACTACTCGTTTTACCCGAAACGAACCAACTAACCCATTTACTATCAAGTTCATTACTTTATTAATAATCATGACCCGATCTATCATCCTACCAAGTTTCATGTAAATCCGTGCACAGAAAGTAAGCTTTCTTTGTTTTTTAATAAAAACGTACCTTTGAGGTTTTTGTCTGAAATCACTCGAAAAGACCTAAACCATATCAAACGAACTCTGACTTTAGTGATTCAAGCGGCCACGCGACCGGGTTATCGAGCTCTACCAGATCCGCCCATTGCTGCCACTAGAAATTCGCCGCTACAGTCTCCGGAAAACTTAAGCAGTTGCCGGAAAACTCCATTTTTAGCTGTTACGGTTTTGCTGATAAAAACCAGACTTCCCGACCTCCGATCGAAGATATGATAAAATAAAATCTTCATTTATATTCCATGAACACCTAGTTAAAAAGACCGATCCGACGATTAGATCTCTGATAATCGTCGTGTCTTTGTGGGCTATTTTCTCAAAAACATGAATTGGAGAAGTGTGTGTTTTTGACGGTGTATGCTATGGTGTTGAGATGAATGAAAATGGAAAGGATTAGGGTTTAAGGGGTATTTATACTCCCTTAAGCCCATGGACCTTAGGCCCGTATTTCCTTTTTGATCCATAATTAATTCCATCTCATTAGCCTATTTATCCTTCCATCTTTATTATTTTATTATTTCTCTTCTAACTGAAATAAACTTTTCCACTATAAATAAATAATATATTAAATATTATTCATAGAAATATCGGGATGTTACAGGTTTTCTCAACCCAAACTCGCCCTGCACCGTATACTGAACCCATTAACAAAATGCGAGCTTGCTGTAGTGGTGGTGACCCTAACCACTTTCGCAACGTGTGTCCATGACTAGCACATGTTACCACACTTCAGTTTGCTCCACATCCGCTGTACCAAGTTCAGACGTACCAAACCCAGCAAGCTTACCAGCCACAGGTTCCACCATTGTTGGCTAATCAAGCACAAGTTCAGCCGCATCCTGCCATTTTAGCTCCTGCACCACAAGGTGGTCAGTCGTTCAAGCTGCTCAAGCTCCTTAAGAAAATTGTCGGCGTGCTTTTATGATAAACGCCAATCAAGATCAGCAAAACGACGATGTGGTGAACGGTACGTTTCTTGTAAATGTCCACTTTGCAACCATTTATTTGATACCGGTGCCGATATGAGCTTTGTGCCTTGAGAATTTGAGCCTTTACTTGCTAAACCCTGATCTAAGCTTAAAAACTCGTATTCTGTTGAGGTGGCTAATGGTAAATCTGTATTAATTGACTCGGTTATTCAAAATTTCAATTAAAATCTAAATGGCCACAAGTTCTCAATCAATCTCATTACTATGCAATTGGGAAGTTTTGATTTCTTAGTAGGCATGGACTGGCTATTTGCTCATCGTGCTGAAATTGTTTGCTTTGAGAAGTTCATTCGCGTTCTGCTTGCCGATGGTCAAATCTTTCGTGTCTAGGGTGAAAATCCTTCTCCCTCGAGCCTAAATCTTATCACTTGTTTTCAAGCCCAAACGTACTTACGCAAGAAGTATGCAGCATTCGTAGCTCATGTAACATTCGTTACTTTTCAAACCCGAAAACCCGACCCATTTTAAATTTTTGGTTTTGTTTCTATTTAAATTTATATACTTTAATAATATTATTAATTAATCTCAATTTTCGTTATATGTATTTTATGTGATCATTTATATGCAAATATACTTTTTACCATCATTGTAGTATTGCATACTCATTTAAAGATTATTTATTCATGAACTTTTCTCATGCAAATCATTAGAATAAATCTTGGATTATTATTATTACCATCTTTTTTTCATATGTTATATTTTTATTAACTAATAAAATAAAGCAATTAATGTTTTAATTAAATAAAATTTACTAAAAGAGTTAAAACACTTTAAAAACCTTTTAAACCATTTTAATTTTGTTTTTAATTATATTAAATATGATTAATTTTCATAAATCCCATAAGACATAACTACTTCATATCTTCACTATAAAAGGATGACAAATCCTCCATTATTTTCACACCTCAATCCACTATTTTCTTAAGATTGAAAGTACTAACAAGTAAGTTTTATTTTTCCATGCATTTTATAGTTTTGTTTTGATTTAATGTTGAATGTTCATAATTTGTTATTCATGATCATGTTACTTTTATCATAAAAATTTTATATTTTGGTCGTAAGAATCATTATGATCATGGATATCCAAAATAAACACTTTGATTTTTTCTAAATCTTGGATCAAACCTAGTTATTTTGCAAGAACAAGCATGAATATATATATATATATATATATATATATATATATATATATATATATATATATATATATATATATTTATGTAAATCTTATGATTTGTTGATCATCATAAACTTATAAACTTTCTTTCAAATAAGATGATTTATAAAAATTTCCTTTATTTAAAATATTTTTCAATATATATAACATATTTCATATCTTTAAATTAATAATTGAGTAAGTTAATTATTGTTTATCTTATTTCAACATAAACTAATATTTATAATTTTTTAAAAGAATTCATGCAAAACATTTAAGTTAATTAATTAGTAAATTAATTAATTATGTTACTAGAATAAAATATAACATTTAATCATTAATTGTTATTAATGTTGATATTTAATCTTATATTAACAAGTTATAATTATTTATCTACAAATCATCTTCAACTAATAAACATCAAATGATTTATATAAACTTTATTCATTTTTGTTAAACTCATTAAAAATCCCCAAGTCCCCATTTACCATAAGTTAATTAACTTTATAATTCCGGTAGCTAGTCCTTGGTTTTTGTGTCTTCGTTATTATTTATAGTTTCGTGAGATTCAATTGCTTCGTTTGTTAACTCGCTTTCGGTTATTATTTCAAGTTGTCTCCAATATCAAAGGTGAGTTTCTCACACCCCATTTTTGTTCTTTTACTACTTTTGGGGGTAACATATATATCCTATCAACATTACAATTTCATTATTCATTATTTACAAACTACAAATCGTTACATGGACTTATGTGTTTATTTGCTTACTTTCTCAAAGATTACGTGCTCATGGTTTCCTCATTAAGTATGATCATACGCCCCCCCATGCACTCAGGACCTCGATGTTATGAGTGGAATAGGGACCCCCGATCCGAGTACGTTGGTTATTACCAACGGAAAAGACACTTACTTGCGCTATTATCCGAGTACGTTGGTGCACAATCCCAATTGGAAAGAACCTTACTTGCTCATTTACGCTTGTTCATGGAATTGTAGATTTTTATGTATTTATATCAAAACTTGTGTGAACTCACCAACTATTCATTTAGTTGACATTCTTTTATATATATGCTACAGGTACCTTATTTAGAGCACACTGAAATGACGAAGACATTAGTATGTAGGATATTCAACTTAAATGGACGAATTGCTTAAATGTGTATATATTTGTATTTCTCTTACTTCCAAAATTGTGTGCTTATTGTTTAAATAAATTAATGATAATATTGTCACTTAATAGTGTCACATGTGTTTTGAGCAATCTGTACGTCACACTCGGGCGTATTCCGCTTTAGCCGGGGTGTTACAGCTCATGTGGTGGAAAAGAAGGAACAAAAAATTGAGGACATTCCCGTTGTTTGAGAGTATCCTGAAGTGTTTCCTAAGGATGTTTCTGGTCTTCCTCCTATTCATGAAGTTGAATTTCGAATCGATCTTGTGCCTGGTGCAACCCCGATTGCTAGATCTCCTTATCTTCTTACTCCCTCCGAGATGCAAGAGTTGTCTAATCAGCTCCAAGAACTTTCGAACAAAGAGTTTATTCACCCTAGTTCATCTCCTTAGGGCACACCCGTTCTATTCGTCAAGAAGAAGGATGGATCCTTCCGTATGTGCACCGATTACCGCAAACTCAACAAACTCACAATAAAGAATTGCTATCCTTTGCCTCATATTGACGATCTTTTTGATCAACTTCAAGGAGCTTCATATTTCTCAAAGATTGATCTTCGTTCGGGTTATCATCAACTAAGCGTGCACGGAAATGACATACCCAAAACCGCGTTTCGGACTCGTTATAGGCATTACGAATTTAGGGTTATGCCTTTTGGGATAACCAATGCACCCGCGGTGTTTACGGATTCATGAACCGCGTATTCAAACCTTACTTAGATAAATTCGTGATTGTTTTTGTTGACGACATTCCATCCTTGATCTCTTATGGAAGGAAACCCTTTATGCGAAGCTCTCAAAGTGCGAGTTCTGGTTGAAAGAAATTTCGTTCTTGGGGCATATAGTAAACGAAAAGGGTATCCACGTTGACCCAGCTAAATTCGAAGCCATTAAGAATTGGAAAACTCCAACCACTCCTACTGAAGTTCGCTCATTTCTTGGTCTTGCGGGTTACTAACGTCTCTTCATTCTTAATTTTCCAAGATCGCTTTGCCCCTAACCTTTTTAACTCACAAGGATAAACCTTATTAGTAGGGGCCAAAGCAAGATGAAGCTTTTCAAACTCTTAAGTGCATGCTTTGCGATGCACCGATCCTTGCACTCCCCGAGGGCAATGAGGATTTTGTTGTCTATTGCGATGCTTCTAATCAATGCCTCGGTTGTGTCCTTATGCAAAGAGGTAAAGTTTTCTCTTACGCTTCACGAAAACTTAAGGTTAATGAAAGAAATTATACAACTCATGATCTCGAACTCGGTGCCATTGTATTCGCATTAAAAATTTGGAGACATTTCCTCTATGGCACTAAGTGTGTGGTATTCACTGACCATAAGAGTCTTCAACATATTTTCGACCAAAAAGATCTAAACATGAGGCAATGACGATGGGTCAAAATACTTAGCGACTACGACTGGGAAATTCGTTACCACCCTGGTAAAGCAAATGTTGTAGCCGATGCCCTTAGTCGAAAGACCCATGTGAAATAAATTTTGCTTCATAGCGTGACCGTTCAAACCGATCTCCAACTTCATATCTTTGAAGCCCAACATGTCTCTGTCACCGAGGGTAATATGTATGACGAAATGTCTTATGGTGCCGAGAATCAACTTGAAACTAAGCGCGATGGTTTGTTGTATTACCTCAATCGTTTGTAGGTTCCTAATCGTGAAGATCTTCGCACATTCATCATGGTCGAATCTAATAAGTCTCGATATTGCATTCTTCCCGGTGCGGATAAGATGTATTTTGATATACGGTCCACATTTTGGTGTCCTGGTATGAAGAATGACATGGCGCTATATGTGGGAAAATGCCTTACTTGCGCTAAAGTTAATACCGAGCATCAAAGACCTTCTATTTTACTCGTTCAACCACACATCCCTATTTGGAAATGGGAGGATATCTCTCTGGATTTTGTGTTCAAGCTTCCGACTACTCGAAATCGTCACGACGGTATATGGGTTATAGTTGAGCATTTGACTAAATCTGCTCATTTCATTCCGATCAACGAAAAGTTTTCGGTTGATCAACTCGCTCATATTTATGTTCAGCGTATTGTTTGTCGTAATGGTATACCTTAGCGTATCATTTCCAATCATGATAGCCGTTTTACTTCTCACTTTAGGTTGTCGCATCAAACTGCGTTGGGAACTCGATTGGATCTTAGCACCGCCTATCATCCTCAAACCGATGGGCAATCCGAGCGCACGATTTAAATGCTCGAATATATTATTAGGTCATGTGTCATGGATTTTGGTGGAAAATGGGATTCTCATCTTCACTTGATTGAGTTTTCGTACAATAATAGTTTTCATTCAAATATTGGTATGGCTCCGTTCCAAGCTCTCTATTGTCGTAAATGTCGTTCTCCTATCTGTTGGAATGAAATTGATGAAACCCAAATCACCGGTCTGGAACTTGTTCAAGAGACTACCGATTTAATTGCTCAAATCCGATGAAATCTCTTAACCGCTGGTAGCCATCAATAAAGTTACGCTGATAACCGACGACGACCTCATGAGTATAATGGTGGTGACCGTGTAGTTCTCAAGGTATCCCATTGGAAAGGTGTTGTTAGTTTTGGTAAGAAAGGAAAACTATCTCCCCGTTTCGTTAGACCTTTCAAGATTTTTGCACGTGTTGGTAGTGTTGCTTACACACTCGAACTTCCTCAAGAGCTTTCTAACGTCCATCCGATGTTTCATGTTTCAAAGCTGAAGAAATGTCTTGCTGAGGGAAACCTCCATGTACGAGACGATGAAGTTCGCGTCGATGAAACAATGCACTTTGTCGAAATCATGGATCGCAAAGCCAAGGAAACTAAACATAGCCTTATACCTTTAGTAAAGGTTCGTTGGGAATCCAAGCGTGGCGCTGAATTCACTTGGGAATGAGAATATCAAATGCGAACAAAGTATCAACATCTTTTTGTTACGAGTTCTTCTATTTAATTTCGGGACGTAATTCTCAAAAGTAGGGAATGCTGTGACATTTGTTAGTTTTCGTATTTGTATTTGTATTTGTATTTGTATTTGTATTTGTATTTGTATTTGTATTTGTATTTGTATTTGTATTTGTATTTGTATTTGTATTTGTATTTGTATTTGTTGAACCCACCCTTTTTGTCATTTCAATGTATTTGTTATTGAAATTTATCAATTTTTATCATGTTCATTGATTTAAAGTTCGTTAATGTTCACTTTCTATTCGTATGGTTCAATTAACGAATCTCCGAGCCTTAAAAGTTTATAAAATAATCAAGTTCCAATCTATACGAGTATAAAAATGTAAACGTTCTAAAGATATTAAAGTATACAAAGTTTTAATCTAGTTAAGTATATTTATAAAGTTCAAGGTTCAGAGTGTAAATAAAATTTAAAAACAAATTATAAAGGCATTCAAAGTTTAAGGGCCAAAAGTATATATTACCTATAATAATAATAATAATAATAATAATAATAATAATAATAATAATAATAATAATAATAATAATAATAATAATAATAATAATAATAATAATAAAGGCTAGCCCCCTCCCGTCCCTTACCCTCGATTTTCCGGTGGCGTTGTCCGGCGGCTGGAAACGGTGCCGGAAAACTCAACCAACGCGTTATAATCACATTTGATCTGTTAAATCATACCAAACGATTTCTTCACAAATTAAAAACATTACTTCGTGATTTATTTCGTCATTTACCATCTAATTAACTCGTATTTAATCCTAAACCCGTCGGACTATAATCAAGTTTGTAATAACTTGAATTAAATATCAATCAATCCATTGGAGGCTATAAATAGTACCATAATCTTCACTTAAATGTGCTGCAAACATAACCTTTCACAAACAAACTGTTTTAATCTTGAATTTGTTCTTGTTACCTCGGTCCAGCCAACTCACCGTTCACTGTCTTTCCAGCATCATTCAAGGTAATTAGTATATGGTTCTGATTCGTTTCAAGCCGTCTAACAAAACCCCTAACATAAATCGAGCAAACATGAAACAGATTAGGAGAATTGAATCTAGGGTTTATGGTGAAGAAGATGGAGTTGTGAATGTGTTTATAAATTAATGTTTTCATGTTTTAACGCAAAACAATCTGGTCCAGTGGTTGTGTACACATGTTATGGTCATGGAGACGCGGGTTCGAACTGGGTCACTACAGATCCATTTTATATATTTTTAAAACCCATTTTATTAGTTATAATAAATCATATATATATATATATATATATATAAATCATTATAAAATAAATAAAATCATTTTTATAGTTAAATAAAAGTTGTTTTAGATTTCGTTAGCATTTTCGTTCAAGAATCAAACTTTTACAATCCCGAACTACTCGTCAAAACTCGCAAAATAATTATATAAATAAATATATATATAACGTTTTAACTTTATAAATTTTAAACCGGTAAACATTTATACTAAAATAAAACATACCGGTAACAACAAATCCCGTAAACAGTATTTAATATTAATCTTGTAAGTAATATTATAATAATAAATCGTTAAAATCCATTAGACTTAAATATTAATATACTTTAAAATGTGTAAATATATATATATATATATATATATATATATATATAACGTATGAACTTTAAAACGACCTTTTATTCCATCAAATTAGTTAGTAATTCTCGTGTTTTTATTATTTTAGTTCGTAAGATTCGAGCGTTCGGTTTCCTATAACGCGCTTACCTTATTATTTACAAGTTGTCATCCAAATCTCAAAGGTGTGTTTCTCACACCTCATTTTTACCCTTTTTAACTATTTTGGGGATAACATATATATCCTATCAGCATTACAATTTCGTTTATTCATTATTTACAAACTATAACTCGTTACACGGACTTGTGTGTTTATTTGCTTAGTTGCTCAAAGATTACGTGCTCATGGTTCCCTCATTAAGTGTGATCATACGCCCCCCCTATTCACTCTGTACCTCGATGTTATGAGTTGAATAGGGAACCCCGATCCGAGTACATTTGGTTGTTACTAAATGGAAAAGACATTGCCTGCGCTATTACTACACTAAGTTTCATGGAATTGTATGATTTTTATGTACTTGTATCAAACTTGTGTGAACTCACCAACTATTCAATTAGTTGACTTTATTTTATATATATATATGTTACAGGTACCTTCATTAGAAGATGAAATGACGAAGATACTAGAAGTTAGGTTATTTAAATAATAAACAAATAAGATGTTTGTTTTATTTATATCCTTTGTATTTGTTTATTTGATCAACTTGTGTATTTGGGATTTGAATGAATTAATGATATTATTATCTCTTAATAGTGTCACATTTGTTTTGAACAATGTGTACATCACACCCGAGCATATTTCGCTTTAGCTGGGGTGTTACAAGATGCAACTAAATCTCTTTTAGTGTTATTTTGTTCATAGTGTTAGTTAAATTCGTTTGATGTATATTCCCCACCCCTTTCATTTCTAAGCACTATAAGACTATTCGAACTTTGTTTTTCAACTAAGTCTTTAAATATGTTACAATTTTGAGAACTTCAAATTTCTTCTCAATGAATTAAATCCTACACATCCTTGAAAAATCACATATAAATAGAAGAAAGTATCTACTTCCACCAAAACATGGAATTAATTGTATGGTTCACACACATAAGAATGTACAAGTTCTAATTTGTGTGAAACTTGAGTATTGATATGGGAAGACTTTTTAATTTTTTTACCCAAGATACACCTTTGATAGAATTCAAATGATTTTTGATTTGATAGATGTAACCATGAACCATACCTTTTTCATGTAGAGTTTTTAAAGCTCGACAATGTAGATTCCCATATCTAAAGTGACACCCTACTACATCGAAAGTGCGGGTGCATGATGACGTCATGGATCATAGTCACTGTTTATAGACTACACGATAAATACTTCATCAAAATGCCTCTACATATGTGTTACTCCATATGTGTTTCCAATGCTTCAATTTACCTGAGAATGCATGCATAAAAGGTCAACAAAAACTATTGGTGAGTTTTACAGGTTTATGTGACGTATAAAAATATGTGTTTCTTGGACAACGAGTCGACCAATTCCTCAGATAGTTACCATGAACACTATGATCAAGACATAACAACGTTTCTACGAGCACCCCTCTTGATGTAATAATGCGAAAACATCAAGTCATTTGTTGGACAAATATCACCTGCTAGACCTCCATCTAAGTTAGTGAGACTAACCACAGGTGGGGTGTGTTAATCCCGAATAGTACTATTCACATTGGCCACACCTCTAATAATTAATGATCACAGATTCTAGAGGACTTTGGATGCATTATTGTTTCCAACCCATATAACAAATAAGACTGTGTTTCTACTCGTTTTGAAACATTTGTTTCTCCATGCATTCTCCCCCAAAAGTTTCAAAACAGTTTAATTAAAATGGGTTGCTAGATTCACCTAATTCTTGAACATATGCTAAATAATTAAAAGTCCAATTCCCGAACTACGAGTGTCCTATAAGATTCAAAAGCAATTAAGGCCTAATATTTCATTTCTGACACGTACGTTTACGACCTCATTTCACCCAACAAGTTAAACGTGTTTCAATAGAGTGTTAACTTAAATGTGATTAGACAACCCATTGATGATTTGTCAGTGAATTACCGAAAAAATATATATTTATACTAAACATATACACACATTTATGCTTTTGTTTTGTTTTATATAATAGTTTTACAAATGTTTTATTTGCCTTGGAAATATATATGTTTTGCTAACAAAAATTCATGCTAGATTTTACTATGTTCTCCAAGTAATTCTATAAACCCATAAACTTGTCGGTTCATATATTTTATCCCAAAAATGTATTAACAAGTATCAAAATTAACTTTATATTTGTAGTTCCATAACTTACTTTAATTTTTAGTGAGCATAAACGAACATATGAACATAACTTTTAACAAATTTTTTTTCTCAAGAAACCTTGTAAGATTTTAAAAGATATTATTTTTATATATAAACTATTTAGGTGTTCATTAAGCATGAACGCACTTTAAAATGAAAAAAATATTGTTTACTGTGTGGATCCATGTATTTAACCTATTTTTAAACAATATTCTTGGGTGATAAACTTTATACATACATAAACATGCAACTTCATGTATTATTTAATATAAAGAGTAAATGGGTATTTTCTAGACTCAATAAGAAATGAATGAGGTAGGAAGATGAACATGGAAGCTCCTAAGCCTTGGGTTTTACAAAACCTCCTTGGAAGAGCCTAAAACATTTGTCTTCTTGAATGACAACTTCATATTATGTGTGTGTTGCGTGAATGAGAGCCGATAGAGATGGAAAGGTGAGGGTAAAGACTCAAAGTGTTTGGCTTTATGTCTTTTATTATTGTGAATATACAGATATATATTGGAGATATATTTACACCACAAAATAATGCTAGGTAATGGGTGTTGAAGTATAAATCAATCAAAACAATTAAGTCTGTAACTTGATTGAGTAGCCACAAAACCAATAATAAATCAAAAGGACATGGGGTTGGTGATGTCGAAAATCGAGAAAGAAGGGAAATGGTGAAAGAAGGCATGGTTTTGTTAGGACTAAATGCACACACGAACCGAACATACAAACGAAAGCAATAACGAACACGAGGATTTAACGTGGTTCGGTCTAAACTGACCTACGTCCACAAGTGGCAACTAGGTATATCTTTATTGAGTGACGATGATTACAAGTACATAATGTGGTTTATATAGAGACAGAACTAGGGTTAATAACTTGTTAAACAAGATATCAAAACCGGGTTGGGCTTAGGCATGGCCGCCCGCACCCGTCTCCTCTTTGACTTCATATAATAAACCGGGCCTACACCTAACAAAACCTAACAATCTCCCACTCGGAGGCCTTGAGTACTCTCGTCTGCACTCCTCATCGTACTTCTGTAATCTATACATCTTCTAGTTGCCACCGCCTTATCATCAATGAACCTGAAGGCCTGTTGAAGCTCCCCGGAGCTCCAACATGTCAGTCACGGCTGAAACGGCCCCTGACCCATTCTCTGTTCCTACCGGTTCCCACTGAAACAAACTACCGGATCCTGAGACACTCTGAGAACAAACACTCTTCATATTCAACAAGTAATTCACTGGAGAGACTTTTACAGCTGGAATACTGGTTTTCTTAATCCACTGTCGACCTAAAACTATAACTGAAACACGACATGTGCTCCCACTGTCACGATGTCTTTTGACTGATTTAACCTTCCTAGCTCGTTCATCCTGAATCTTCACTTTGGCTCTGGGTTTGTTACTTGAAAAACGAACCTTCTTCACGAGATTCTGTGAACCGGACTTTGTCTTTCACCAAAACTGGATCCACTCCTTTCAGTGACATATCGACCATATACAACGAACCCATTTTCTTGCCACGAGCAACCACGAGATTCCTTTTGACTACCTTCCACTGCCCATTCCCGAACTGAACATCGTGCCCCTGGTCATCCAACTGCCCAACTGAAATCAAACGTTTCTTTAAACTTGGAATAACCCTCACGTCTTTCAAAGTCCAAGAAATACCTGCTGAATTTATCAAATCAACATCTCCCATACCCGTAACCTCTAGAATATCATCGTTCGCAAGTTGAACCTTTCCAAAATCCCCAAACTTTAGATTCTTCATCGTTTCACTATAGCGAGTGGCATGAAACGATGCACCGGAATCCAACACCCAAGAATCAACGTTTCTCTCAACACTAAGAGCTAAAAACTCATCAATACTGACCCCGTCATCTGTGTCGTCTTCTGTAACGTTCACCTCTTTCTTACCATTCGGACACTGATTCCTGAAGTGTCCATTCTCTTTACAACCCCAACATTCAATATCTTTACGAGTCTTAGACTGACTTCTCTTCCTGTTCCCACTGCCTAGTTGTTTTCCCCTACCTCTACCTTCTGTGACTAATATATCACTTGATTATTCACTTGGATTTCTGCGACTCGAATTTTCTCCAAGAACCAAATCCCGAATCCCATCAAAAGTAATTTTTGTAGACGAACTACAAACTGCAGTCACTGTTTGCAACCAACTGTCCGGAAAAGAGGATAACTATAAAAGACCTTGAACTTCATCATCAAACTTAATGCCGACTGACACTAAGCGGGAGAGATTCGAGTTAATATTATTAATATACGTAACTAACCCACCCTCTTTCATTCGAGTTCTCACTAGCTCTCTGATAAGATAGACCTTATTCGCTGTTGAAGGCTTCTCATATGTGTTGGATAGTGCATCCATCATACAACGGGCTGTGGTTTCTTTCATGACGTTAAACACCATATCTTCCGACAACGACAATGTAGTACAAGCCCTATCTTTCTTGTCTAACTTCTTCCACTCAGCTTCTGACAACTTTTCTGGTTTTTCATCCTCAAACACTACATTCAAGTCTTTCTGACAAAGTAGCGCTTCAATCTGCATTTTCCACCAACCAAACTTCTGTATCGAAACCTTTCCGTCTTCTGCCATAACAAAAAACTGGATAAAACAGAGACATACACAAATTTCGCACGTGCCTGAACTTAACAACTGTTCTACTGAACTTTGTTAAACAATCAATATATTTAAACGACAATGGAATAACGAACTGTAAATCAGAAAACTGAAACTTTAAACTGAAACGATAAAACCTGACAAACGTGGTTGGCACTGGTTCTCGGTTTCTTTAATGTTCAATCTGATTAACAACGGTTCTTCACAAAATAGGAACTTGATTCAACGTTCTTGGCTCGTTCTTTGCAAAGTTGGAACTTTACCCAACTTATTTCTGGGCTAAACGACCAAGACTTTTGGCCCACACAAACTTAAACACACTAGGCCCACTGTCATTGTATTTTAAGGCCCAAAGATGATTATAATTTCTATAAATAAAATCTGGTTAAACCTTACAAACAACAAAACAAACTGCTTGCTTCTCTTTCTATTTTAGGGCACACACTCCAAGAAAAAAAATAATGCAAACTTTTCTTTCTGGACAATAATCAATTAAAAAAGAGAATAATAAAGCTACGATGTTCGATGGCGGAAAACTAGCACAAATACATGTGATGATGTGCGAACGAAACAGAACCAATGATCCGCGGCGGCTGGGTAAAGACAAAACCCTTACACCGGCGATCAACCCTCTTCGATGGCGGTGATATTACCCTAGCGACTGCTAGTAACGTCCACGAAAAAAACTGGCAGTTCTTTGTGTTCTCCGTGTGATCCAAACCTAAGCTCTAGATACCACTTGTTAGGATTAAACTCACACACGAACCGAATACACACACGGAAGCAATAACGAACACGAGGATTTAACGTGGTTCGGTATAAAATGACCTACGTCCACGGGTGGCAACTAGGTATATCTTTATTGAGTGACGATGATTACAAGTTCATAATGTGGTTTATATAGAGACTGAACTAGGGTTAATAACTTATTAAACAAGATATCAAAACCGGGTTGGGCTTGGGCCTGGGCGCCCGCACCCGTATTCTCTTTGACTTCATATAAAAAACCGGGCCTACACCAAAAGGCCTACAAAACCCAACAGGTTTGGCAAGATCTTGTCTATTACATTAATTATTATGACCATTTTGGCTGGTTTATATTAGTTTCTACATTAAACTTTAGTATTAGTTGGGTGAATATGAGTGAGATACGGGTTCGACTGGGTGGTAGTTGGATACTTGGATGTCTGGTGGTGGGCGGGGAAGTGGCGGGCAGCGAAGGTTCATTGCCAGGTTCGTTTTTGTATAATGTTTATATATATTGACGTCATTCTGTCTCATTGAGTGTTGTTTGTTATTTTTAAAAGACACACTAGCTCAATTATGTATAAAATAGTTACTCTTACACTTTTATTACTAAGATATAAAGTTATATATGTTGGTCAAATTTTACAAGACCTCAAAATACTTATGGTCAAACATAAATATTACTTTAAGTTTCGCATAAAAACACATATATAATACTCCCTCCGCCTCCGTCCCATTTTAAATGTCATGGGACCCAAAACACAAAAATTAAGAAATGTTTGATTATTTTATTTTATGAGCTGTAAAATAACAATAATGTCCTTAAGTTACATATATAGAAATAACATTTAAATTGGGACAACTCAAAACACACATCTGGTATATGTAATAGTAAGGGCACAATTAGAAATTGAATTTATATATATAGAAATGACATTTAAATTGGGACAACCAAAAATGAAAAAATGGAAATTTAGAATGGGATGGAGGGAATACATTGTAAATCATTATTTCTTTTGTTTAATACTCTACTGGTAATAATTATTTTATCACAAACATGTTGGTGCATAATGTCAGTAGTTCATAGTCTAGTGTCTGTAATCGAGTGTGTAATGTTTAATTATGTTTTGTATGTTTAAGCGAAGTTACTGACAAGTTCGCTTAACAGGCGAACTTGTTAGTCAAGCGAAGTTATGGACAACTTCGCCTGAACATGCCAGGCGAAGTTGTCGTGTATAAATAGTCCTAGGTTACGGCTTGGTTTGTAATCGTTGTTTAAGTTCGTGTCAGTTGTTCAAGTTCATTGTAACGTGAGGACGAGAGTCTGTAACAGTGATATTACATCACGTGTTTGAGTTATAATATATAACGTGTGTTCGTTTCGTGTGTTCGTGTGATTCGTGTTCTATACTCGTAACGATCTACGCAGGGATTCCGCACCTGAGTAGACCGAGATATCTCGTGCGATCATTCTAGGGAACCTACAATTGGTATCAGAGCATTTGCTCGATTGTGTGGTTCGGGATATTCACGCGGGTTTAGAAATCGTCCCGTTTCGACAGTTCACGGGACGTGTTTTCTGTGTTTTTGAGTCAATCTTACCTCCTACCACAGTATTCAAGCCTTTGCACCGTCAAAAACTTCGTAAAATCCAGATTTCAGATCTGCAAAAACGTCCGTGTTCATCAGGCGAAGTTGCCATCACTGTTCGTAGGGTTTCAGCGAAGATATAAGGTTAAGCGAAGTTATCCACAACTTCGCCTACCTTCTCAAGTTCGCCTAACTCAGCGAAGTTCTCTACAACTCCGCCTACCTCCTAAGTTCGCTTACCTTAAGCGAAGTTAATCATCAGCGAAGTTCTTCTGCGAAGTTAAGACTAAAGCGAAGTTATCCGTAACTTCGCCTACAGTGCTTTAAAAAAAAATTAATATTTCGGGTTTCTTACTTTTCGAGAAAGATGTCGTCGATTAACATCTCTGAGTTAGTGAAGATGGAAGTTGAAGCAGGGTCAGCTACTAAGGCCCCAAGATTGCTGAAGGGAACCGATTTCGTTGCATGGAAGGATCGGTTCATACAATACGTCAAATACCAGGATGCGAAGATGTGGGTATGCATCCAGGATGGTTATATTCCACCAGTTATGGTGTATGAAGGTCGTGATCAAATCAAAAAGTATAGCAAAATGGAAGAAGAAGAGAAAAAGATGTATGAGGCCGAGAGCAAGGCTCATGCTGCTATTACTATGGCTCTTCCACAAGAGATCCTTCATACGTTTAGAAAGTATATGTCAGCAAGAGAGCTTTGGGAAGCTCTTGAGAACAGATTTAAAGGGAATGTAGGAATCCGTGCTTCCAAGATAAAATTGCTCAAAACCCAGTTCTCAGTCTTCAAGTATTTGAAGAATGAATCCTTAGATGATATTATCACTCGATATTACCATCTGATGACTGAACTGAGCAACTATTCTATTTCCTACCGAGAAGAAGAAATAGTTGAGAAGCTTCTAGATGCTCTCCCACCAAAATGGGAGATGTACACTGTGCTGATGAGGGAAGACAAAGACTTTCCCACATATGATCTAGAAACGGCAGTCAACAAGCTCAGAATCTTTGAGCTTAACATGGTCAGAAAAGAGACACCTACGGATCAGGTTCAAGATCCAGGTATGTATGGAGCTAAAGTCAACACTAGCTCAGGATCAAAGACTGAATCTGCTGCCTACTACTCGAAGGGATAGTCGGGCGCAAACTCATCACATGAGGGTCATGTGTCAGTCAATACAAATGGTGATGTTTGCTATGTAGCAGGTGGATCGAGTGGTTCTCAACCCAAGGTAAGCAAGAGTAGTTGCTCTCCAAGTATTCCCAGCAACAACTACTCCAAGATGCCTTTGAGTGTCAAATCTGCTGAAGAGCAGTTTGGTCTCTATGCTTCTTTCATTGCTTCCTATGAGAACTATATTCAGGGGAAGATTGTTGATCCAGCTATGTTGGATGAAGACTATGACCAGATTGATGCTGATGATATGGAAGAAATGGATCTACAATGGCAGATGGCCATGATCGTAAGAAGAGTGAAAAGGTTTATGAATAAGACCGGAAGAAAGTTTGTCGGTGGAAGGCCAGGGTTCGACAAGACGAAGGTAAGATGCTACAATTGTCAGCAAAACGGTCACTTTGCAAAGGAATGCAGGAATGAGCGTGTGGAATGAAGTCAGGGAAGGTCTACACAGCATAATGAGGGTAGAAAAGATTATAGTGCCATGATGTCCAGAGAAGATGGTGAATACAACTGGAACCTGCTGTCTAAAGAAACTTTTGAGCAGGCAAATTTGGCGAAGGTTGAAATTGAAGAAAGTGAGAAGGTTACCGGAGAAGAAAAAGCTTTCATGGCAGATGTTAAAGACCAGCTCTCAGAGGTATGTTCTAAACCTACATGTTCTAAATGTGAAAACTTGTCTGAGCAATTAGCAACTATAACCGATCAGTATGTTAGGTTGGATGCTGAATTTAAAACCCTAAAAGAAGATCATCATTTTACAAAAGCAAGAGAAAATAGCTATAAAGTCAAAATAAAAGCTTGTGAAAAAGATGTTAAAAGTCTAAAAACAAAACTTGCTGAAAAAATTGAAGTGATTGATTTAAGCTATGAAGTTTTGGAAGAAAAAACCAAACTAATTGCTGATAGAGAAAAACAGATTGCTGATCACCAGGTAAAAGTGGTGGAACTGAATAGAAAACTAGAGCAGTTCAGAAATTCCTCTGCTATTCTTGATCACCTTGTTAGTGATCAAGGTTCCTCTGTTAAGAGAGGAGGAATTGGTTATCATGAGGTTCCACCACCGTATAATCACAATTACACTTTTAACCCTAGTGTTCAGAAATCTGTTGACTTTGAGGTTGCTCAGACAGTACCAGTTAAAGTAACTTGTAAAGAACCAAATGGTAGTAGAGGCGAAACTAGTTCGCCTGTTTCAAGTGTTAAAATTTCTGATCCAAGTCCAGTCTCATCGGATTCGGATAAGTCATCCGAGTCTGGTAAGGCAAAAGAGGAGGTGGTATTACCCAATGGTGGAGAGAAAGATAAGACGAATAAAAAGAGTACTCCACTAAACCCGTACGTTCCACCATATGTGAGACAAACGGGAGGTAATAAAGCCTCGACATCTAAAACACCGGTTGATAAAAAGGTTGAGCATAGGTGTTGTTTTAGGTGTAATCAATTAGGACATCTTGTTGCAGATTGCCCTTTGAAGCAGCGATTCAGAGGTGTGAGATCTACTAAAACTGAGAATACGCCTAATAGTAATTATCATACTGCTAAAAATGAAAACCATTCAAAATTCAAAAATGTGACTAATTCAGGTTTTCATAGAAACAAATCTCAGTTTTACACTGCTAATAACCAAACCAAAAACTATAATTCTTTCAATTCATTAAGGTTTGGAAGGCCTCACAATCAATCTACAAGGAGGTATCCTAGTAGGACTTACAGGAATTATCAAGGAACTAACTTTGAAAAACCAAAGTTCGGGATGTATAGATCCAAGACCAATTGGTCTTGGGTCCCTAAATTCTAATCTTTTGCTTTATTGTGCAGGAACAGTTGAACAGGGCTGCCAACAATCTTTGGGTTGTGGATAGCGGCTGTTCCCGGCACATGACGGGTAACAAATACTTGTTACACGATTTGAAACCTGTTCAAGGAGGGAGAGTGAGCTTTGCCGGTGAAAGTGGAGGCAAGATTACAGGAATAGGAACGGTGTCGAACGGAAAGATGACATTGGAGAAAGTTAACTTTGTGGAAGAATTGAAGCACAATCTGCTGAGTGTGTCGCAGATCTGTGATAAGGAGTACACCGCTCACTTTACAAAGAATGAGGCGATTGTGTTGCAACCTGGTTTTCAGATACCAGAGGAGTGGATTGTGATGAAGGCTCCACGTGATAGGAATACGTACATTATGGATATGAGGTCGACTGAAATGGCCACGGAAGAATCATGCCTTATGACAAAAGCGAGCGAATCGGAGTCCGAATTGTGGCATAGGAGAATGGGGCACATTCATCTTCGGAAGATGAACAACATTGTCAAGAATGGACTTGTGCTGGGCGTTCCCTTGAAGAATTTCAATTTTGAAGATAAATGTATAGCGTGCAAGAAGGGAAAGCAGCACAAGAAATCCCATCACACCAAGAAGGTCAATTCTATTGTCAGTACTCTAGAGTTGCTTCACATGGATCTCTTCTGTCCCGTGAATGCAAAAAGTCTAGGAGGTACTTCTTATTGCTTGGTGATCACTGATGACTACTCACGATATTCGTGGGTATATTTCCTGAAATCAAAAGACGAAACGGCTCAGATGGTGAAGAATTTGATTACCAAAGTTGAGAACGTTATGGATAAAAGGGTTAAGTTCATCAGGAGTGACAATGGAACGGAGTTCAAGAATTTTGAGATGGAGATCTTCTGCCTTCAGAAAGGGATTGAACACCAATACAGCGCTCCGTATACACCGCAACAGAATGGAGTGGCTGAAAGGAAGAACAGAACGTTAATTGAAGGAGCCAGAACAATGCTGGCTGATTCGAAGCTTCCTGTGGTGTTTTGGGCTGAAGCTGTTGGTTATGTTCTGAATAGAGTCTTAACTGTTAAAAGACTTGGTAAAACGTGTTATGAGCTTATGCATGGGAGAAAGCCAAACTTGAGTGGTCTTGAACCATTCGGGTCCCCTTGTTCGATTTTAAAGACAAATTCTAAATTTGGTGAAGTAGCCGATGAAGGAATCTTAGTCGGTTATGTTGTTGGGACTCCCAACAGACGTGTCTTTAATACATCGACCAGCAAGGTTGAGGTGGTGTGTAACACCGATATCACAAGTTACCAACCGCCAAAACCAAGCAACGGACCTGCTGAGTTTTTCGACTATGTTAAACTTTTTAAGTCTTTTAACATACCGTATTTGGATATTGCTGAAGAAGAAGAGAGAGTTGCTACGAAGATGATCCTTGATGAGGAAGAAAATCTATTGCAAAGACAGCTGATCGATAAATGTCAACCTTCCTCATCAAATGCTATCGATACCCCTGCTGCCTCGACTGAAGAAGAATTTTTCAATCCATTTCACTCTCAGCATGAAACAACCATTGACGAGCTCTCTTCTAACTTGGAAGACAATTTGCATGTCGGTTCTGTTCCGACCACGAGAATTCATAAAGATCACCCTTTGGAGAATGTGATTGGTGATGTGTCCTCCGGTGTACAAACAAGACGTAGCTTGAATGAGCACACCTGTGTTTACACAAGCATCAAGGAGACAGGCATAATCAACGAATGCTTGTACACCTGCTTTATCAGCCAGATTGAACCAAAGAATTATCAAATGGCTCTCAAGGACAGCTCGTGGGTCGAAGCTATGCAAGAAGAGTTGGCTCAATTCAAGAAAATGGAAGTTTGGACTTTGGTTGAAAAACCGAAGCATGTGCATGCGATAGGCACAAAATGGGTGTTTAAGTGCAAGAGAGATGAGAAAGGGATTATCATAAGAAACAAGGCGAGGCTAGTCGTTAAAGGTTTTAATCAACAAGAGGGGATTGATTATAATGAAGTGTTCGCTCCTGTCGCAAGGTTGGAAGCCATTAGATTGTTTTTGGCGTTCGCTGCTTATAAGAAGATGAAGGTATTTCAGTTGGATGTGAAGAGTGTGTTTCTGAATGGGAAAGTTGATGAGGTAGTGTATGTTGAGCAACCTCCGGGTTTTCCTGACCCAGACTTTTCTGATCACGTGTACAAGTTAAGCAAGGCATTGTATGGACTATATCAGGCACCTCGTGCCTGGTATTCAACTTTATCAGATTACTTGCTTGAAAATGGGTTTGAAAGAGGGAAGATATATAGCACGTTGTTCTTCAAGAGAGATGGAAGCGACTTCCTGCTGGTGCAAGTCTACCTGGATGATATTATCTTTGCTGCATCAAAAGTCTCCATGTGTCAAGATTTTGAAGCCGTCTTGAAAAAGAGGTTTGAAATGAGTGCTATGGGTGAACTAACTTTCTTTTTAGGATTGCAGGTTGATCAGAAGAAGGATGGGATGTTCATTCATCTGACCAAGTATGTCCATGATGTGCTCAAACGCTTCAAGATGGAGGACAACACTCCATTTGACACTCCAATCTGCGTCAATCACAAATTGGGTGCTGAGTCAGACGGTGATGCAGATGTGGACCCAACTCAATATCGGGCTATTATAGGTTCTTTAATGTACTTAACTGCTTCTAGGCCTGATATAATGTTTGCTGTTTGTCTTTGTGCACGCTTTCAGGCAAACCCAAAAGAATCTCATCTGAAGGGTGTGAAGAGGATACTGAGGTATCTCAAGGGCAAGCCGAAGCTGGGGTTGTGGTACCCGAGAGGAGGAGACTTGGAGCTAGTCGCTTACACAGATTCTGATTATGGAGGGTGCAATCAGAGTCGGAAGTCAACAACTGGAGGATGTCAGTTTCTTGGTGGCAGATTGGTGTCGTGGCAATGCAAGAAGCAGACTTCAGTCGCAATTTCAACCTGTGAAGCAGAGTACATGGCAGCATCCAACTGCTGCTCCCAGGTTCTTTGGATTCAACAACAGTTGCGCGACTATGGTCTGAATTTCTTACTTACTCCTATTTGCATTGATAACACAGCTGCTATCTCAGTAACTAACAATCCCGTGAAGCACAGTAAAACTAAACATATTGACATACGTCATCATTTTATACGGGATTGTGCTGAGAAGAAACTGATTGTGCTTGAAAAGGTGGATACGCTTGATAATTTCGCTAATCTTTATACTAAAGCGTTTGACAAAACAAGATTTCAAAACCTTATCGAGCTGAATGGGATGATCAATCCCGAGTAACCATGCTTTTCATGTTATATTTAAAAAAAAAAAAAAAAAACGTCACTATCGCTTAAAACTTTGTCGGTTGCCTCAGTTTGAAGGACTTGTCTTCGGATATGTTTTGGTCCTCATTTTCTACTTGTAGAATTTGAGGATAGCCATTAACCAAAGGACTGAAAGTGACCGGGGCGGTTTATGATGAGTTTTCATTCTTTCGCTTAAAATTAGTCGATCATACTTAGTTAGAAGGACACATACTTGTATGTGGTCGGTCCAGCTGATCCATTGGATCTTCGGGATAGCCGTTTACCTGAACACTTTGTTTTGGTCGGGGCGATTAATGTTAAAATTTTTAAAAGGGAAATGAAATTATTTTTTCAAGTCTGCTACTTCGTAAGAAGTTCGTTTGCTATGTTTAACAGAAAATTGATCAAACCTTGGAAAATGATAGATATACTACTTCTGTGTGCTTAACTAGTGAAGTTATTAGGCTTAAAAGGCTTTAGGACAGTCATTGTATGTCATGGTAACTTTTTATGGTGCGTAAAAGTAGATGTGATACAAACTAAAACTACTCGATTTTACGTGGAAACTCCTTAAGAGTTTTGCATGTCTTCATATATATCTTTCCGAATGATAGGCAGAAATGTGATTACCCAGTCATACACGAGTCCGTAAGTGTTCTGATTCCCGTGAAGATAGCGTTTCAAGAAACTGCAGTGATCCAGATTCGGGACTTGCAGTTGTTTACTACTCTGAAGTCTATATGAATGGTTGTTTAAAAAAAAAAAAAAAATTTTATTATGAGTTATGAAAACATTCTAGAGCTGAAAATGTCAAGACTTCTCAATCATGGAGTAAGAAAGAGAACGAGAAGCAGATGAAGAGTACTTACAAACTTAATCAGACACCATGGGTCGAAGTCAATTCGGGGTGACTTGGGGAAAGCCAAATACGCTTTGAGAATAGATAGGAGGCATCATAATCTCTGAGTTGTTGCCCACTTAAATTTTGAGGAATAATTGAACCTAACTCGTATCACAGAAATGATGAAAACCATCTTAAGTTATTTACCTGCCTACAACCTGTTTCCTTCTGTCATAATACAGCTAAACACGGATCTATGTGACAGTCACGTAGTTAGTATGATTCCTGTTCGGATCTTTTCTAAAACGAAGTAGTCCCTATCGAGACTGAAATTTGATCCCTTGTACTTCAATTTTTTAAAAGTTTTTTCGTACTTAGGTAGTTTATGATTTTATTACTGGTTACTTGGACTTGATCGTGTTATTTAATTCTTAAAGGGAAGTTTTAAAAGTTAATTGCAAAATGTTCAAATTATAAGGGTTGATTTTGTAAATATAGGCGATGTTGTTAAACAAGCGAACTTGTGAATAACTTCGCCAAGGCGAAGTTAACCGTAACTTCGCCTGTATAACTCCGCCCCTATATAAGGATTTTCAAAGGTCATTCGTTCATTATTTTATACATCAGCGAACTTATTCTCGAATATCACAGCGAACTTAACTCGATTATCATCTGATTATCTTTTTCGATTTCAATCAGTATTCAAGGTGTGTTTGGGTTCTATATCTAATAATCGATGTTCAATGTTGTTAACCCTAGGTTGTTTCGACACCCGGTTAGCGACCTCGGACGTTCGAACCTTATACCCGATTTCAAAGCTTGTTTTTACGTGTTCATGAGCAAACTGATTGTCCGGATTGCCTTAAAATCATGTGTTTTAGTCTCCTAAATCGTCAAAATTGACCGACACGCCAGATTTTCGACGATTGAATCAACCTTACTGTCGCCGTTTCAGATTCAGGCGAACTTAAGGTTTAGGCGAAGTTATCCGTAACTTCGCCTGAGGCTCAACTTCTCCTGAGGCGATGTTGTGGTGAGGCGAAGTTATCATTAACTTCGCCTGGACCTTTTAATTTTTTAATTATTAGATGAACTTAATGATGAAGCGAAGTTGTTCCCAACTTCGCCCCAACTTTAACTTCGCCTATACAGATTTTATCACAACTTCGCACATGGTAACAAGCGAACTTGTGGTACGCCTTAACGTTTATCTAACTTGGTTCGTTTGTTGCAGATATGGCTGCAGTAGCAGGTGCTGGAGGTGCTGGAGGTGACGATGGAGATAATCAGAGGCAATTCTTCCCGGGTCATAACATGTATATCACCTTAGACCCGGAAGCGAGCGGTGTTGAGGATTACCTCGTGATAATCACATTCCTCATTCGCTCGAGGATATTCCACGCTATCACTACGACTCTGCCGATATCCTTACCCAATATCGAGGATTTCTGGCAGACTGTGGAATACGATTGCCGCGTTGAGCCCCCGGTTATGCGAGCAACCGTCAACAATCAAGAGGTTCAGTTCTCATCTGAACAAATACGGGTGGCTTTACGGTTCGGTGAGGAGACTAGGGATGACCCTACAGAGTTTGTGGCTCTGTTCCGTGATGGAGCGTTTCTCCGAATGGGCTATTCTGGTCCATTAGGTGATACTCAGAGGAGGAAGGGTTTCCTACTCGATTAGTGGCGCTTCCTCATGCACGTAATGATTGTCTGCATGTCTGGGAGGAAGGCGGGCACTGATGGTATGGGTGCGACCATGCAGTCAGCAATGACTGCTCTGACTTATAACAAACGTTATAGCTTTAGTCAGATGGTCTTTTACGAGATCGATAGACAGAGAAGAGCGATGGCTCGTGAGAGGTTCATCATGTATCCAAGATTCATTCAGATGATCTTGAATCATGTTGCTCCCACGTTGCCTCAACGACGTCCAATACGATACGTGGAGAGTGTGAGCAAACGTATCTTCGCTCAATGTCGCACATCCAGTACGAGGAGCAAGCCTGAACTGCGTCCAAGGCATACTCCACTCTTTGGGTACATAATAAACCCGGGGTATGTGCCAGCTCGTGGGGATGAGTTCAGAGACCCTCAACCACGACAGGTAGGAGCACCTCGAGATGTACCTGCTGTGCCTTTTGTGTCGGCTGAGGAGGATGTAGACCTTGATGCTGCATTTGGCGGCCAAGGATTCTTCGACATGGACCGGTTTGATCCGCAAGAAGAGGTGCAGGTCTCTGCTGCACAGGTTCGGGAAGTGAATGTTACTAGAGCAGCTACGACGGTGGCTGACTCAGATCTTGATGACGTTATGGATGAGGCGAGAAGGATGTTGGTGACTCGAGAGAGGACGTTAGGGAAGAGAAGGAGGACAGTTGATGAAACTGAGTCAGAAGAAGAAGAAGAGGATATTCACAAGTTGATTAGACGTTCAAGACGGGAAAGGACAGGTGCAGGTATGGGAGCTGGAGAGACTTCAAGAGTTGTACATTTCGCTCCATCCGCACTGTCAGGTATGTCGATTGTTCCTACATCTGTACAGGTTACAAGTTTTAGCGCCGCAGAAGTTCCCGTGGTGGCTACATCAGCTGTCGGCATCCCATCCATCACACTACAGATGACGACTCCGGAGATTGTGTCTTTACCACCTCCAACGCTTACTCCTTCAGAGGTGGTGGCACAATTTGTAGAGTCGACAGTCGTTGCAACTGCAGGGTTGTCGGTCACGATACCACCTGCGGTTACGTCCACAACTGCTTCTGATGTCCCGGTTACATTCGAGATCCCTGCTGAGTATACTCAAGACACATCTAACATGAGGTTTGATTTCGATGCAACCCTCTCAGACTCGGAGAGAATAGCTGCACTTGAGCGGGTCGTGGCTGAACAATCAAGGGTGAATCTTGTCCAGACCCAGGCTATTCAGCGCCTTGTAGCAAAGAATCAACTACAGTCGTCCCTCCTGGTTGAACATGGGCGAATTATAGATGCTATGAAGGAGTTCTTGGCATCTCAGGGGGAGACAAGCTGTAGAGGCGACGAGTTAAGGACAAAAAAGAGAAATGATAGAGACGATGATCCCAATGCATCAAAAGGTGCAGGTGGTGAGTTGCCAAGAACTACTCAAGCTCTTGGGACTTCCACAGCTCAGGGGGAGTCTGCAGGTGCAGTTGGTGGTGATGTGGTGGTGATGGTTGATGATGAAGATGATGTGATTGATGCTTTGAAAGAATTAGATGATGATATGCTAGATGATGATGTGATGTTTGATGATGATGTGCTGCCTATTGAGGAGATTGAGAAGATTGGCGCACAGATTGTGATTGAAGAAGATGTTGAAGAAGGTGAAATAGTAGAAGAAAATGTTGAACACGAGATCCCAGATATTGAGAAAACAGATATGGGTAATGAGACAGTAATCGATGAGACTGAATGGGAAGAGCAGCCTAGGTGGAAGGAAGGCTATGCTCAGTGGTTCGTCAAAACGAAGAAACCAGCGGTCCCTACAATGTTTAAGAAGAGTTACAATATTAAAGGCTATGCTGAAGCGAAGAAAGGGATTATTTACTAGATCTATGATGAGCAGTTGAAGCTCTTTGTGATTAAACGATATGATGGGATCCAATACTTTAAGAGAACGTTGAGATCTCTCAATACATTGCCTGAATGTGAGGTGAAGGATTTGGCTAGATTGGGGCTGATTAATAGAAGCGACGACAACATGGCGAGAGTTATTGGGAAGATCGTGTGGAAAGAAAGTATTAAAGAAAAGAAGTTTGAGTTATTAAAGCCACAGAAGGGAAAGCTAGTGGAAGATAAAGAAAGGGGAATGAGAGCAGATGGCAAGCCATGGATGGTAATGAAGTACAAACCGATCCGATGCATTAAGGAGGTTCCAATGAAGACTATGCCTCAAGATGTGTTGAAGAATCTTAAATGGTGGTATGTTGATTGCCAGACTGCTGAAGCGGTGATGGAAGACGAGGATGAACAAGAGCTCCTAAGAGTTTACGATCCGATGCATTTGGTAAACTTATCGCAAGCTGATCTGAAGGTGCTTAATGAGAAGAAAATCTTTTATATTCTTGCTTGGAAGGATGAAGCGAGGAAGTATCAAAGAGTTGTGTCAGTTTGTGTTAGAGAAGGAGTGCATGCGTGAAGATACAAGATTGAAGATTACAAGACAAGCGCTTAAAGATCAAGATATGAAGCTACTGCCAAGGGGGAGTCTGTTGGTGCATAATGTCAGTAGTTCATAGTCTAGTGTCTGTAATCGAGTCTGTAATGTTTAATTATGTTTTGTATGTTTAAGCGAAGTTACTGACAAGTTCGCTTAACAGGCGAACTTGTTAGTCAAGCGAAGTTATGGACAACTTCGCCTGAACATGCCAGGCGAAGTTGTCGTGTATAAATAGTCCTAGGTTACGGCTTGGTTTGTAATCGTTGTTTAAGTTCGTGTCAGTTGTTCAAGTTCATTGTAAGGTGAGGACGAGAGTCTGTAACAGTGATATTACATCACGTGTTTGAGTTATAATATATAACGTGTGTTCGTTTCGTGTGATTCGTGTTCTATACTCGTAACGATCTACGCAGGGATTCCGCACCTGAGTAGACCGAGATATCTCGTGTGATCCGTCCAGGGAACCTACAAAACAATTGGGCGCGTCAGAGAGTTTGATGAACGTTACCCGATAATCCTCCAATGATTACCAATGTGAGACATATGATGATGCACACTTTTAGATGCGCATGACGACCTAATTACTCATAATTGAGCATATCATAAACGTTTCAACTTAATCACTATCTAAAGTCGTAAGGATAATAACCTGGATTGACGGGGTGTTACATTCTCCCCTCGTTAAGAAAATTTGTTACGAAATTTTGGTTGAACCATATATCAGTGTTTCTATAAATAAATGTGGTATTTGTGTTTTGTTTGGTTCTCTCATTCCCAAGTAAATTCAGGTTGCATTTCGAGTTTCAAGGCTCTTAAGCTAATTTGAGCTCGGTTTCGCTAAGCTTTTGAATTTCTATTAAGTCAACTCTAAACGTTACTCTATGAAATGGAGTTTCTATCGAAGCGGACCTTATCGATCTCTATGATGAGTGTTTCCCATGATATACATATTTTTTGATTAGATACATAATATGTGGCACGGATGCTACTAAGTTCTTATGGAAAATTTGCGCTTCTTAGCAACGTGACCAATCCTCGCAAGAATTTCAAATGGTCTTTCGTTCCCCATTCTTACCAAACTTCATAACACCTTTCTTATGAGAAAGTTTGAGAATGACGTTAATGAATTCTAATGATTATGTTGATTGTTGGTGTAACCTTTCTGGCTTTCTTTTGTCGCTAAGATTTCCTGATCCGGAAGATTTTGCAAAGGAACAGTTAAGGCACTTTTTGCCGTATGAGGCCTTAGAAGCTGTGACTTTGATGCTAGTATGGTAACTATTATAATAAAAAGTTGTGCTAGAGGTAGATGGGTATTCCAACTTCCTCTAAAGTCGATTACACGACCACGTAGCATATCTTACAAGATTTGGTTGGTCTTTACTCTTTAACCATCTATATGAAAATGATAGGTTGTATTACTTAAACTTGTTGTAACCATCTATATGCTAATGATATGCACTCCATGCCTTGATACGCACTCTTGAAGAATACATTTGAAGAATGCAGTTTATTACATGTGAGTCGAATTGGAGTTTTGAACTCCGCCAACTGCACCTTATGACTATCTTCTGTACTTTGTACATGTCAAGTAAGCCCTAATCGTAGGTAATCTCATTGGAGGAATAACGTATTCGCAAATGTGTTAAGACTTTATGCATACTATAGTTATACCTGTTGGAAATATGGATCGGTTCGCTTAAGTCAACGTGACCGACCGATTTGTGACCCGTGAGAGTTACACCTTGGGCAACGAACTAAAACCCGCTTAAATTGTTAACCGGTAAACGACGAATATAAATATGACGGGGTTATTATTTATAATAGTTATAAATAATATAGTTTATTTACTAATTAAATAAATTGATTTGGGCTTTAACGAGAGTTAAAACGAGTTGAACTTTAGGCCGGTTAAGATTCATTATTATAAGATTACTAATATAATCTTAATATAAATAACCTATAAATTCTTGGAGCCCAAGATATCTTGGAGACGGATAAATACTCCCAAGAGTTGGAGTATATTATATTGTTATTCCAAGTTTCTTAGAAACATCCAAGCAGCCACAAACTTCTTTTTGATTTCTCCGTGTCACGTGCATAACCAACAGCTTTTGTCACGCAGCAAGCCGCCAATCCTCCATTGTTGTTGCTGTATAATCGCTGCCGCCGACGCTGTTACGCACCGCCGCCATCGTCTACGCGCCACCACCGCCCGTTCGTGTTCAGTTCGTCAACTAGCGTTTGTTCGTTGAACCTCGGTGTCTCAACCGGTTAATCATTAACCGAGGTAAACTTAAATATCGTCATTGTTGATTTATATTTAACTTGGTTGTTTTGAATCGTACTCGTATCGTCTGTAACCGGATCCTGTACGGTTCATTTAAATGATGATTACTCGTTTTTATATTCCACTGCGTTTTCTATTATTAATATGATTAATAATTATGAAACTAATTTTATTAAACCGGGTTTAAAAGTTAAACCGTTGACTGATCACCACTGGAACCCAACAATACCAGACTTCAAAGTGGAAAAAGGTACGATAATTATGTGTTTTCACCTAACAAATAGGATCACTCACAATAATGGAACTTCATTTTCTAGAGCATTTCAAGGATAGAATCTACGTACTCTTAGATATGCTTGCTACTCCTTTTAAAGAGAAAAACAAAATCGAAATTATCACGTCACCTAACAAGTTAATGATTGGTGGCTGATTTTCTAGTGTTGAATCTCATAAGGCCATTATGGTTGTACTAACTAGAAAGACTTTACTTTTTAAGCTGGTCTAAGATACTTTTGTTAAGTTCCATATATCGCCTATTTCAAGAAATTTTAATCAAGAAGCTACTATCTCCATATAATAGGCAGGGAATCATCGGTTCGTGATCTTTTTGCATGTTATAAGCCGACATGATTTCTAGGACGCCACAAATGCATATACAAAGGAATTCTAAGTGAAAGAACATATAAGTTTCGATATGGGTTGACTATAGTGTTAGAATGACTATTAAACATAAAATTATTAATCAAGGATGTATCGACTTAGGGAAATGAGGATTCAATAAAGTAAGATTATGTGTAAATATCCAGTTAATACATAGGGTTAGTCTAAATACTACTCGTTCATGTAAATTCAATCAGGACCTTGAATTCGAATTTCATGTTCGGGTATCGTTCCTAATGAGAAAGACTTAGGCTGATAGAGGTAAAGATTTAAAATAGATATCGTGGATAGTCCGAGTAAGGTTATTACTTTGTCGGATCCTAATTCAAATGTTGCATCTACAGTGTTGATAAATAAATATTAAAAATTCTCTATAACATGGCATTAATCTACCCAACGGGCCTTCTAGCGTTCTCATATAATTGTGGATTTACTGTTACGTTGCCCACAAAGTAGATGAATAACCATTGATTAAACCTTTTGACGTCTAAACTATAGATGAACACTAGTATGGACACGAACACATGCATTATGATTATGATGGAGCATTACGGGGGTGATAATATAAGATTGAATTACAGTTTAAACAGTTACGAGTCATGCGATGTAATGCAATGAAAGAGTTTTGTGCCATGAGCCTTGGATATAGCCTAGACCTAATAACGCTGACCTAATTTGCTAGAACCAGTGGCTCTGATACCAATTTAGCACAATCCATCGACAACGGAAGCGTGGGTGCATGACGACATCATGGATCATAGTCACTGTTTGAACTTTAATTCAATCTTATATTATCACCCCCGTAATGCTCCATCATAATCATAATGCATGTGTTCGTGTCCATACTAGTGTTCATCTATAGTTTAGACATCAAAAGGTTTAATCAATGGTTATTCATCTACTTTGAGGGTGCACACGGTTGGTGTGGGTTAAAGGAATAGTGGAGCACAATATACAAACATTTGCAGTGTCATGGAAGGATTCCTAAAGTGATTGAATGATGAGAACAACATTTATGTGGCACTAATATCCGTATAATAATACTACTCATAAACGTGTATATATATATATATATATATATATATATATATATATGAGTCATGCAATGCAGTGCAATGAAAGAGTTTTGTGCCATGAGCCTTGGATATAGCCTACACTTAATAATGCAGACCTAATTCGCTATAACCAATAGCTCTGATACCAATCTAGCACACCCCATCGACAACGGAAGCGTGGGTGCATGACGACATCATGGATCATAGTCACTGTTTGACTATACGATAAATACTTCACAAAAATGCCTATACATATGTGTGACTCCATATTTGTTTTCAATACTTCAAATTACCTGAGAATGCATGCATAAAAACGTTAAAAAAAATTGTAAGTGATTTTCACAGGTTTATATGATATCTAAAAATATGTGTTTCTTGGACAACAAGTCGACCAAATCCTCATATGGTTACCATGAGCTATATGATTAAGACATAACAACGTTTTTATCAACGCCCCTCTTGATGTTCTAATGAGAAAACATCGAAGTCAACTACTGGATAAATATCGTTTGCTAGATATCCAATCTGTTAATCCTGAATACTACTATCCACATTGAGCACGTCTATAATAGTTAATGATAATAGATTCTAGGGGACTTTGGGTGCATTATTGTTCCTAACACATGTAACAAAATGAGACTGCGTTTCTATTCATTTTTCGAACATGTGTTTTTCCATGCATTCTCCCCCAAAAGTTTCAAAACAGTTAATTTGAAAGGGGTCGCAAGACTCACCTGATTCTCAAACATATGCTCGATAATTGAAAGTCCAATTCCCAACCTACGAGTGCCCTATAAGGTGCAAATAGATAAGGTCTAATGTCTCATTTCCTAAACTTAAACTTTTACGACCGCTTTTCACCTAACAAGTTAAATGTGTTTCAACATAGTGTTAACTTAAATGTGATTTGACAACCCTTTGATGATTTGTCAATGAATTTAACGGAAACACACACACACACACATTTAACATATATATATACACACACACACTTATGCTTTTGTTTCGTTTTATAAAAATAGTTTTGCAAATGCTTTATTGACCTGGAAATTATATATGTTTTGATAACACAAATTCATACTAGTTCTTACTATTTTCTCCAAGTAATTTTATAAACCTATAAACTTTTTGTTCGTATATTTTTATCTCAAAAATGTATTAACAAGTACGAAATTAACTTTATATTTGTAGTCCCATAACTTACTTTCATTTTTGTGCCTTTTATGTATTAGAAAACAGTTGGAATGTGTTTTGTAAAGTCTAAGGGGTGCATAAGTCGTTATACAACATATGAGACTTATAATACACATATGTTGTGCGTCGGATAAGAATTAAACACTGTATATGTGTACTTGGATGCGTATAGGTAGGTTGTGATACTCATGCCATATGTAGTTTTCATTCCTAAATACTAGAGCTGTAATAGTGTCAAATCTTGTATGTACTTGGACTATTAATAAAGGAATATTTTGTAGTGAATACCTGTTTGTTTTACCTTCTATTGGATTCCCCACATTGATTGAAGGGTAGATATTATTTTACGTTGATCGTACACGTCACTGGCACATTCTTAAAAGTGGTAAAAGAGCTTATTGGTTCTATTTCTATTTAGAAAACACAAGTTTCACTTCTTTTTATCTTATTTCTACTATATCAGATGATTTCACCATCAAATTTCTACCAAATATTCACAAGCTGATTTGCTACTAGTCAACATCAATCCTTAAAATTTACAAAGTTACATATTCAAGCATGTTGATTTTCATCTTCAAAATTGCAAAGGATTCTCTGGTGCATAAGTTTCTTATAGCTTATAACTCGTATACACCGTATAAGTGCTCCGCATAAGTGACTTATATGTGGAAAACTAAGACTTATACGTGGAAGACCTATCCGTTTGAAAGAGCTTCATAAAACTTATGAGCTGAGAAGGACAACATGAATGCATTTGTTTCTCAGCCATCAATCTTGTTTCAGAACCTAAATTTGGAAAAAGAAATGGGGACTTCTAACAAGCCTCCAAAGTTACTTATGATGGAATATATCCAACCTGGCAGACAAGTTTGAGACTTATGTACAAGCTGTCAATTATAATACATGTATTGCTGTCGAGGAGGAATACCTGATCCCTAAAAAAGAGAATGGAACCAATTATCTGTTATCTCAAATTGATGATGGAGATAAAGCTACATTCTTAAGAGAGAAGAAGATGCTGAACTTGTTTCAAGAAGATATCAAAGCTAAGATTTTTCAATTGTTACAACACAATGATTCTTGTTATTCCATTTGGCAAGTTCTATTGAATAAAGACCGTGGTAATCTTGACATGAGGAAGAGCAAGGTTTCCCTATTGGAAAAGGAGTTTGACATTTTTACCATGGTTAAAGGTGAGTCATTTGCACAATTAATTGAAAGGTATTGCCATTTAGTGAATGAGATGAAAAGGTTGGGAGTTGAAAAGCCTGATTATGAATATATTGACAAACCAGCTAATTCACTGCCTGAGAAATGGGGAACATTTATTATGATTCAACAATCTAACCTTGTTGCTTATGCAAGGCTAAACTTAGCTAGATTCCTTGAAAAGCTGGTATCTCAAGAATTGGAGCTAACGATAAAACAAAAGATGAAGACTTCAACAGCTACTCAAGATATTGGTCTCTACTACAAGACCTCACCACCATTGTCTACTCAAAATCCTAAAGTTTAAACTGCTTTCTGTACTGATATTGTGGGGGCTGATTTTGTGGGAAGTCAACAAAGTGTCTCACAACCTCCTCAATTTGGAAGTAGTTATTCAAGCACAATGTCACCTGATCAATAATCCAAATTGAACCCTAGTGTTCTTCAATGTAATATTGCTGTCCACATCAAGAATGCAAATGGGATTACTACTAATAATGTAAAAGAGCACATGGAATTTCTTGGGTCAGTTTTGGAATCATATGAATGTTTCATAGCTGGGAGAATTGGCATTTTCAACGTGACTAAAGAATATTATTATCAAATAGACCCTGAGGAGAAGAAGATGTGTGATATCAGATGGTGTATTGCAAGTGTGGTAAGAAGAGCACAACAGTTTAAGGAAATAACAAGGAGAAACTGTCTTGATGGAAGTCCGTCAAAGCTTAGTTTTGATAAGTCAAAGGTGAGATGCTTCAAGTTCAAAGAAAAGGGACATTTCAAGAGAGAATGCACTAATAAAGAGGTGGATGATAATGGGTCTAATCCGTTTGGAATGGATTACAATAAACAAGCGACATATCACCGAAACTTATCAACTCAAGTTGATCCGTTCGTTTCCAACAACAAGAAGCCAAGTGAAGCTTCTACTTCTCAAACTAAGGTTTCTCATGATTTACAAGATGATGAGGGATTCAACTGGAACCATTATTTTCAAGAAAATATTGTTGAGTTTGTGACTAATGAGATTAATGAGAGTATTGATAAGAAGGCTAAAGTGGGTATGTTGATAGCTGAGGAAAATGTGATAGTTGTGGAGCAAGGGATGGTTTCTGCGTTGAGTAAAGCTGATGATTTTGTCGCCATTAAAGAATTGGGTGCTGAGAAAGAAATGGTAGCTGGGGATGCTGTGGAATTTGAAGTGATTGAGAATCCCAATATCATCAAAGCTTTTGGTATTATTGCAGAATTCATAGATGAAAATTTTGATGATCCAGAAGAAGAATTTGTGCCACACACATATGACATGATTAATCCTAACCTCCTAATTTCTTTCAAGCTATTTTTTCACCTGATATTCTTGAAAATTTTATAGCATGGTTCAATGGTGAGGAGATGCCTCATGGAAAGATAGATTTTGTAGAAGATGATGAGATTGTGGAATCTGATGCTAAAATGAAGTTGAATACTGATGATCATGAAAAGGTTGAGGAAATGACTATGCATGGTCAACATGCATTAAAGGCAAATCGGGTAATTTCTCATTCTAATGTGCTTTTGTGTGAAAAATGTGAATTACCTTGTGAAGAATGTGAACTAAAAGATTTTTATTATAAAACTCTTAAAACAAATTATGACACATTGATTAAAGATATTAAACGTGTAAAAGAAGCTTATGATAAGCTTTAAATGTGTGAAAAGAGTTTATGGAAAAAAATTTTACAAGATGAGAAAACCTTTTTTGATGTTAAGACACACAGTTGAAGAAATATAAATTTTCATATAGACTTATTGATGAAAATGCCTCTCTTAAACATGAGTTCAAATCAATATAGATTGAAATTGAGAAAGTTGACATTGAGAGAGTTTATGGAATAAAATTTTACAAGATGAGAAAACCATTTTAATGTTAAAACACACAGTTGAGGTTAAAAAAATTGCCATCAATAGACTTATTGATGAGAATGCCTCTCTTAAACAAGAGTTAAATTCAATAAAGATTGAAATTAAGAGAGTTGACATGAAACCAAGAGGTGCAAGGCAGCTTCATATGTGCTTGATCACATTATTCCCAAAACAATTGAATTTGATAATAAATCTGGGGAAAATGTAATTAAACACTATGAACATGGTTTAGGGTATCATTCGGTTGTGCCTCCAATTTTGAATTCTTATGTTCCAAAGAAACCTGAAGGTTTTGAAAAGGTGTTGAATGTGGAAATTAAAAATCCACTTAATGATTCTAAATTGTGTTCACTCGAGTCGGTTGATATCAGTTTTGTAAAGTTTGTGAATAGTTCTGAGTGTGAGAGTGATGTGTGTGTAAAGTTTGCTGAAAATGTGTTAAGTGATTCAGTTTCTGAAAAACGTGTTGAAAATAAAATTGGTGAAATTGAAGATTGTAAAAATGATTCAAAATGTTTTGCAAGAACAAGTTTCTATCATAAGAAACAAAATCATGGTATTAACAAACAAAATGGTGCAAGAAACGAAGAGTTGTTTAAAAAGATTGTGTTTGTTAAAGTTCTGAATCTGAGAAAGAAGCTATTTTTAGGAAACAATCAAATCAAGAGTTTTTCAAAAAACAATTATAAGTGTGATCATGCTCAAATACCTCCGGTAAATGAGGTCATTGACCGGATAAGATGCTTTAATTTCAATTAGGTAGGACATGTGTTATATGCATGTCCAAACCGATTTAAGCAAGATCATGTTAATAATTAGAAAGGTGTCCATGTAAAACCTGTTGTCAAATCGGTAAATGTGAAGAAAATTACTCCACCAAGATTTGCTCCTACACAAATCTCGAAAAGACAAGTTGGGGTAAAAAATTAGAACAAGTTAAAAGTCCTTTTAAAACCGGCGAAAGTTCACGAGTTAAAAGTAATAATTATTATGTTAAGAAAAATTCGATTGGTCAAAACTGTGTGGCTAAGCTAAAATACGTTGAATTAAAAACTAATTCACCTAGTTTCTTTGAAAAAGAAAAATAAATTTCTGAAAGTGTGTTTGAGATTTCTAGTATAGATGTATTTTCGTATGAATATGAATCTATGGAGGATTTGTTGATGAAGAAAATCAAACAACCCTAGACCAAGAAGGCTTGGGTGTCCTTGTTTCACTAAACCTTTTACTGTATGTGCAGGGGCTTCCAAGATCCCATGATTCATGTTGGATAATGGATAGTGGAGCTTCTAGGCATACAACGGATACCCTACACTTGCTCGAGGATGTCAAATCCATATGAGGAGGGTAGGTGGGTTTTGCTGGATACCAAGGAGGTCAAATTGTGGGCGAAGGAGCATTGTCAAATGGCATTGTTATGTTTGATAAAGTGAACTACGTCACTAAGTTGGAGAACAATTTGTAAAGCATTTCATAAATCTATGATAAGGGGTTCTCAACTCATTTTACCAACAAGGAGTGTAAGATCTTAAAAACCAGGATTCAATATACCAGACGAATGGTTACTGATGCGTGCTCCTCGAGATAACGATCTCTATGTTCTCAAGATGGGTACCGCTTCCACGTCTTCTCGTAATATTCAATGTTTCATCTCTAAGGCATCAGAAGGAGTCAATTCCGTTGCATCGTCGAATGAGTTATATTCATGTGAGGAAGATGAACTACCGGGTTCATAATCAACGTGTTGATGGGGTAAATGTCAAGATTTTTCATCTAACGAAGATTTCTTAAGTTGCAATAAAGGAAAGCAAAAGAAGAAGTCTCGTCTAAGAAAGATGGTTAATTCTATCAACTTACATTTCGAGCAAGTACATATGGATCTTGTTGGTCCTGTGAATGTCAAAAGTTTCACTGGAGAAATCTATTGCTTAGTGGTCACTGATGACTATTCAAGATTCCCGTGGGTAGTGTTTTTAGATTCAAAATATGAGACATTTGACAGTTTGGTGATATTATTCAAGAAGTTGGAGAATTTGTACATTTTGCCGATCTAGAGAATCTGAAGTGACAACGGGACTGAGTTCAAGAATAACATAATGCTGGAATATTGCAACGAGTGTGGGATTCTTCATGAATTTAAAGCACCATATACTCCACAACAAAATAGGGTCATTGAACGAAAGAATTGAACTTTGATTGAAACTGCATGAACCATGTTACACTTTTAACTGCATTCTAACTGTAAAGAAACAAGAAGCATGAAGCATGGGAAGACATGTTTTGAACTGCTAAATAGAAAAAAGCCAAATCCAGGCTTTAACCATTTGGATCTCCATGCATTGATCATGATCCCTATGGCAAGTTTGGTTCTAAATCTGAGGATGGATTCTTTGTGGGTTATGCTAGTCCTTTAAGATGTGTATTCTTACCTAGCATGAACCGGATAGTGCAAGTACATCATGTGTATTCTCAAAGTTACACCAATCCAACACAATAATCGGGAGATGCATGGATGTTCGATTATGAAAATCTCTAGAAATGTTTCAACCTACCAGAGGAGGAAGTTACTGATGAAGCGGTCTTAATGTTATATCAACAGTTGTGTGATAGTCATGTTGAAAAACATGTATTATCTGTTAACCCGATAACTCAAGTTGCATCTCATGATGAGCATCAAGAAGAACTTGTTCTACATGCTACTATTCCTGAATCTACTCCTTCTTTTGATGATGATGGAGATTCACATAATTTTTCGTTGAATCCTTGATTCAATTTACTACTACGAGTTCTTGTGATATTGATGTTGAAGACAATGTAACTAATCTTCAACAAGATGTGATTGTGTCTATTGATGTCATTCCTCAAACCTTGTCATATAATCCAGAGAGAATATTATTAGAGATTTGAATACTAGGGTTCAAACTAAACATCAAATTGATCAAAGCCTCAAGTGTTTCTACTCAAAGGTGTCTCCATTGCAAAATAGGTTCTCATTCAAATGTTTTATTTCTCAAATAGAACCAAAGACTTTACAACGAGGTGTTGACTGAGGAGAGTTGGGTTAATGAAACGAAAGAAGAATTGCAACAATTTGAGAAATTAGGGGTTGGAAGCTTGTTGATTTACACGAAGAAAAAAAGCATATAAACACCAAGTGGGTATTCAAGTGCAAGCGAGATGAGAATGGTATAATTGTTTGAAACAAAGCACGGTTGGTTGTTCTAGGCTTTAAACAATGGAAGGGAATTGATTATAATGAGGTCTATGCACCGGTTGGTAGACTTGAAGCTACCAGTTGATTTCTCTGCTTTTGCTTCCAGGAAGAGCTTTAAAGTGTACCAGTTATATGTCAAGTCTGCTTTTCTCAACGGGAGACATGGTGAAGAAGTCTATGTGGGACAACCATTGGGGTTTGTCTATCCGAGTCAAAAAGACAAAGTGCATCTTAATTTTAAAGCCTTATACGGATTGCATCAAGCCCCGAGAGCTTGGTATGAAACTTAATCCCAACATTTGTTGGATAATGGCTTTATTCAAGGAACCCTTGATCTACAATTTTCACCAAATAAGTGGCTGCGCATCTGCTGCTTATTCAAGTATATGTGGTTGATATTATATTTGGGTCTAGAAATGATGATCATATTTGGGGGAGATGAAGTTCTTTCTAGGGCTTTAAGTGGAATATTTACCAGATGGTATCTTAATCCATCAAACGAAGTAGGTCTATGACATTCTAGCTGATGTGTGTATAACTATTCTCTCATAACTAAGCTTTAAATTTATTAAACGAATTTCCTAAAGAAGCCACACAAAACCGGCAAGTGTACCGATCGCTAATAGTATAGCACTAAGGAAGTCCGTGTGTTGAACACAAGGACACGTGAAAACGAATTTAATACTTAACCCTAAATAAGACTCACCTAAGAAAAATGTATTTTAAATGATTTTTATATTATTAAATACTTAACCTAACTTAAATTAACTTAAAAGACTTAAATTAAGAAAACTAGACGAAACTGTGAAAATACGATTTATCAATGGGAAAAACGTCTACCTAGGTAAGAATCCTATTGAAGGTATAGTAAGCTATTGGATTGTAGAATCTCACGACACCGGTTCCTAAGGATGGCACAACTAAGGTTCACTCAGGAAGCTATATTACCTCTCGGTCTCACTAACAAACCCTAACCTACACTTAACACTTAGTTGATTTTAAGAACAAACCGGGTGACGAACTGTTAACGTGCTCTAATGCCAACTCTCCTCTCGGTCTCACCGACACACTACCCTAATGGAGACGATACTACGCAACCAAGGATAGAGGAACAATTTAGTTTAACTTAAACTAGGTCTACTAATCGCTCACAAACCCAAACCCGACAAGAACCGAACCCGCTCTCGTGCGATCCTAATCCTAACAAGTAAAAGCTATGAGACGAGTTTACTTCCTATCACCTCTCAGTCTCTAAGAAGGTGTCTACCCGCTGATTATATTCAATTAATACACTCACTTAAACCTTACGGTTGTACTTCCCGCAAACAAACCCTAAACACTAAGTAAAGAGTCCTAACAAGCAACAATCAATCAAAACTCATTCAATTAATCAAAGCAAGAGGTGTATGAGTGCAATTAACAAATTCACAGTCACTATACACAACCTAATTCAATTTTAAAACAAACTTTACATTAAAAAGTCAAGCCATGAACAACAACAATCCAAACTACTTACTAAAACCTAACAAAAATCATCTAACCTAGGTAGAACTAACTAATTTAGCCTATCATTGATTTTTGAACAGCAGCAAACAATGGTTTTAAAAATCATAAACATCAACATAAACATAATAATACTCATTCAAGATTCAAGAACAATCAAACGCAAGTCAATCTCTAAGTGACTTGCAAAACAATCCAACATAAAAGATTAAACCAACAAGTTAGGGTTCTTGAACAAAAGAACAAAGTTTATGGGTGATTACTTATGATATATGGCTGAGATTATGAGTGTTTAACGTCCCTAGCTGCTGTCCTCAAACGTCCTTAGCCTCCCTCTTCTTTTCTAGCCGCCACAACAGCCGCAACTAGCTTTTCTTTCTTCCTTCCCTTGCTGAATTTTTCCGGTCGGACAGGTTGTAGGAGTTAGATTTTTTGATGTAGCTTTTTATTAATATTTGGTGTGGTTGTTTTCTTGTAGACCTAGTGAAACAAATCTCAGCCACACAAATATTAAGTTTTCCTAATTACCCACAAATGAGCGGACCACAATACAAAAACTCCACAAAACTAATTATTTCGGATCGGCCTATTTTTTTGTTGAGGTGCTTGCTTCTAAGGGTTTTTTTTAAGTTAACTTAATATAATATGCATGTAAGGCTTGGAACTTGTGGGCTTGGGTCGACCTTGAGTTGTAGTATCCAAACTTGATCAAATAAGCCCCTAAAGTCTTTAAACTTAACTTTTTTTTTCCCATCAACTTTCATACCCTACAAGTAACATTCAATCTTTATAAAATTAAGCAAAAACCACCCATAACTATTATTAATTAACTAAAAAGCAATGAAATCATGATAAAACGATATGGAAAGTAAGTGTGTTTTACAACACATCAAACATCCCCACACTTAAGTCTTTTTCGTCCATGAAAAAGTAATCTACACAGGATCATAACCAAGTGAAAAACAACGAACTATCATATTATTATTATTTTCAAAGCACAAGAAACAACCTGACATATTGACCATGATTGCCGATATTGTTGTCCACTTAAACCCAGCCACCAACCAATCAAGCCCCCCTTTTTGCATTAAACATTTTAAGTTCAAAAGTTAAGATTACACCTACCCCATCTCAGACAAAGAGAGCTAGAAAAATTAGAGTAAAAGCAAACTGGTTCGACAATTCGCCATAAGCCAAGGACTCGTTGATTGTACTAATTAGATGCACTCGGTGAAATTTTTGATGGATGAATGGTCATGTGGAGGTCGTACGAGCTATTCCTAAATATTATTGGACTTTGTCCTATAAACTCCTAATTTCATATTTATTGACTAAGAACCTTCGAGCCCCAATAGTGTATCCTCAGAGTCACAATCCCCAAGGTAACACGTAAACTCTAAGTTCCGTCTAGTATGTTAATGTGTGAAAAACATATATAATATTAAAAACACAGTTTTACCGAATTCACCTAAAAAAACACACAATCGGCAAGTGTACCGGTCGCAATGTAGTTAGCAAGTAAGAACGGATATCGAACCTATGACACTATGGGTAAACTCTAATTATTAAACCTAAAAGATTACTAATCTAGACTTTCTTTTAATTTTTTATAATTTTTTTATATAAATAAAACTAATAAAGGGTTGGATCACCTCCCAATCTCACCTTACCTAATAATACTATGGTACCCCACAACCAAAATCACCTCCCGGTCTTTTCGGATACAATATATATTAATATAAAGGGGGGGTATTTTTAATTAATTTGAACAAAACTTGTATCACGATAATCTAAGGGAGCTAGGATAACTCACTCCCTTGCAATTATTACCCAAACCCGCAAAAGAAAAAGATGACACAACACTAAATTGCCTCCTGGCCTCTCTAGTGAAAGAACAATAAAATCTAAACCACTTTCAATACTAATTCCTACGATTTTTTCGACCATAAACCGCAAACAAGTTGAAAACACAAAGTAGACAACCTAATCATGTGCCTAACAATCTCCAAAAAAACAATTAAACACAAGTGGAATAAATATTAAAGCAATAAACTAGATTCAATTACTCAACAATATTATGACCAAACCAATTAAAAACTTTTACCATAATATTAAATCAACCAACGTCAAATAATAATTCGTCAAACTATTAATATAATGTAGTATTCAATCAAAACCTAGGTAGTATAAAGGTTTAGTTACTCATAATCAAGTATGAAACAAAAATAATATATAGAATATGGTCCATAGAAAAAAAAATTATACTTGTTCCTATCACCTGCTTGTATGCTTTTTGTTATCCTTCTTTTGTTTTCTTCACGTGACCAAGTAGTTACAAAATATTTGATGGAGCTTTGACCTTCAGAGTATTCTTCTTCATTCGATGTCCGTCATAGCACAGTAGTCCTCCACAAAAAAATTGTCATATCTATTTTAATTCTCTCTGTTCACTTATCGTTCCCCCAAAACAACAAAACAATATATTATATATGTTTTGTTATTGCTGCCGTCACTTCCAACAACCGAAACCTAAAAAAAACCTCCTTGACTTTTTTTTTGTAAGTCAACTTATATAATAATAATAATAATGTATGGTTTTTCTTTTTATTTTAGCTCCAATAAATCTTATAGCTCACGAGTTTATTTTCTGGTCATAAATCCTTTATTTCTTTTGATCTTCTTGTGAGTCCAGCCCAAATGTCTTGTAAAATTTGATGTTTATTTGAAATAGTTCAAAGAGCTCTCCTGCACTTTGTAAAAAAATAAAAATCATAAGTAATTGTAGCATGGTTAACGTAGAATTTTATCTTTTATTAAGCATGTGAACATGAAACTCCATAAAATATTTGGCCATTTATTCCACTAATTATTACTTTGATGCCATTGTGGTCTAAAGTTTAACATACATACTTTAATTTAGCTCGTTTAAAAACTTTTCCTTTAAAATCCAATTATGAGTCAAATAAAAATATGTTCAATAAAAATTTGGCTCAAAATACTTAAAATTGTAGGAAATATTTATATAATAACATGTATATTTTAAACCATATCATATGTGCATCATTGGCCTCTTTTTCTAACTTTAAACAATGCTCATTTGGCATTTTACAATACATAACTTTCTTCATAAGCATTTTGCTTGTCTTGAACAACTTTGGATAATACAATACATGACAAACTTTCAAAACATACTTCTCTTTTTTTTTTCTTTTTTTTTTCAATCTTTTATATCACCCTAAAATATATAACTATTTCTAAGCTCGTAGAAAGATGAACATGTGGTGTGTGCTATTTTGAGTGCATTTAATTCTTACCATCTCAAAGTTTTCAGATTATGGTAATCCTCCCTAAGCATCGAAATTCGGGTTCACCGTTTTTAAATTATTATATATATAAAAACATGCTAAAGAGGACTATCAAAGCTAGTTGGGCCTACTGACATATCCCAAATCAGATATGCAAACCATCCCTTTTATTATTATTATTATATTTCAAAATTTCCGAGAGTTCGCTAGCACCTTGGTAATAATATCATTTCCTGCTTAACGTAGAACAAAAAACGATTTCCAAGGGAAATTTTTTTAAAAAACTTTTTTTATGATTATTTTTATTTCTGATTTTTTATTTTAAATTTTTTTCCTACAACTAAGTAAAATAAATTCCTATCCCCACACTTAGAACGAAATCGTCCTCGATGAGAACAAGGAAAAGAAATAAAAGTAAATAAAAATAAAACTTAAAGCAAAAAAGTAAAATAAAGAATGGGTTAGCCCCTGGTTTATAAGCATAATCTTCACCAGCTGTGTATCAATCAAACGACCGTATAGCAATTCATTCGCGGCCGCAACCTCGGGTGAACCAAGTCCAGAACGCCATCAGAGCTACCTTGCGCATAATAATACATGCAATCTCTCAAACTCGCTCGCATGTAGCGGCGTACAAAACAGAAAATAAAAACATAAGAAATAAACATATTTTTGTGTTTTTGTATTTTTTAATTTTTTTTTGATTTTTATTGAATATTTAATTTTTGTATTTTTAAATTTTTTTATAAATAACAAAAATAAAACAAATAAAACCAGATAATAAAGAGAATCATAATACAAACTCTACAACTCGGGCGGTCTCCCGTGTGATGCATCCTTCACGTCTATTCCTCGGTGAATGAGTCAAGGAAGAACACCTCGACTGTCTGATCAGTTATTGGCTCTCTTATGTAGTGCTTCAATCTATGACCGTTGACCTTAACTTTCCGCTTTGATCTTGTATCTCAATGGTGCCATACGGGAAAACCTCAGTGACCGTGAACGGTCCCGACCATCGGGATTTCAACTTTCTCGGGAATAACCTCAACCGGGAGTTATATAGTAAGACCTTATCCCCACACTTGAACTGCTTATTACCCTTCAATTTCCTATCATGCAGTTCCTTCGTATGCTCCTTATACCTAAATGATTGTGCATATGCATGATCCTAGAGCTCCTCTAACTCGTGTAACTGATGGAAACGATTACTCTCTACGGCGGATAAATCAATATTAACCCTCTAAAGGGCCCATGAAGCACGGTGTTCCAACTCAATTGGAAGATGACAGGCCTTCCCATAAATCATCCGAAATGGTGTGGAACCAGTCGGAGTCTTGTAGGCTGTACGGAAGGCCCACAGAGCGTCATCTAATTTGTCGGACCAATCCCGACGATTCGAAACAATCGTTTTCTCGAGAATACGTTTGATTCCCCGATTACTCACTTCTACTTGCCCACTAGTCTGTGGTTGGTAGGCGGTCGCAAGCCGATAGGTGACCCCATAGCGCTGCAACGCCTTATCCATCTGCGAGTTGCAAAAATGAGTACCTCGATCACTGATCAAGGCTTTCGGGACTCCAAAACGAGCAAATAGACTTTTTAGAAAACGGACTACTACTCGGGCATCATTCGTGGGTAGAGCTTTGGCCTCAATCCACTTTGACACGTAATCGAGGGCCATGAGTATGTATTTGTTTCCACGCGAAGATGGAAACGGTCCCATGAAATCAATACCCCAAATATCAAAAACCTCACAAACTTGAATGGCATTCTGGGGCATTTCGTTTCGCGAAGAAATGTTGCCGACACGCTGGCAACGATCACAACTCTTAATGAACAGATGAGCATTCTTAAAGATAGATGACCAGAAAAAACCAGAATCAAAGACTTTCTTCGCCGTAGAACTCACACCATGGTGACCTCCTGTCGGTCCCACATGACAATGGCTCAGAATCTGCCATCCCTTCTTCACATCTACACACCTCCTAATAAGCTGATCAGCACCAATGCGGAAAAGATATGGGTCGTCCCAAAGGTAAAATTTGATGTCAGCAAAGAATTTCTTCTTTTGCTAGTAAGGCATCTTCGGGAGGTATCTGTCAGCAAGATAGTTCGCGAAATCAGCGAACCACGGAAAACCTTCCTCTTGTGCAGTAACAAACATCAGACTCTCCGTCGGAAAACGATCGTCGATCCTAATCCCCGAATCTCCTAAATCAACTCCCTCTAGACGTGAAAGATGATCGGCCGCCACATTCTCGGCCCCCTTTTTATCATGGATCTCTATATCAAACTCTTGAAGCAACAGGATCCATCGGTTAAGACGAGGCTTAGCATCCTGCTTGCTGAAGTGATATCGTATAGCGGCATGATCCATGTAAACAATCGTCTTGGACAGGACCAGATAGGACCTAAATTTGTCGAAAACGAACACCATAGCTAAAAGCTCTTTTTCGGTGGCGGTATAGCTTTCCTGTGCGCCATTTAAGGTCCGGCTAGCATAGTAGATCATATGGAAGTGTTTATCCTTCCGTTTTCCAAGAACCGCTCCGACTGCAAAGTCGCTCGCGTCACACATCAACTCGAATACGACCAGTCGAGAGCGACCATGATCGTGGCGTTAACGAGTTTGTCTTTCAGAAGATCAAACGCCTCGACACACTGCTCAGAAAAAACAAATGGAGCATCCTTCTCCAAAAGTTTGGTCATGGGTCTCGCGATCTTAGAAAAATCTTTGATGAACCGGCGGTAGAACTCGACATGACCTAGAAAGCTACGAATGGATCTCAGAGAAGTAGGCGGGGGAAGTTTAGAAATGGTCTCGACCTTTGCTCGGTCAACCTCTATCCCCGCACTTGAGATCCGATGACCCAGAACAATGCCCTCGCGAACCATGAAATGACACTTCTCCCAGTTAAGGACTAGGTTGATGTCGACACAGCGGGACATCATCCTCTCAAGATTTGATAAACAATGATTGAAGGAACTCCCAAATACGGAAAAATCGTCCATGAACACCTCCATGGAGTCCTCGATCATATCATGGAAAATGGCCACCATACACCTCTGGAATGTGGCCGGAGCATTATAAAGTCCGAACGGCATACGTTTGTAAACAAACGTTCCGTAAGGGCAGGTGAAAGTGGTTTTCTCCTGGTCGTCGGGAGTTATCGGAAACTGGAAGTACTCGGAGAAACCATCTAGGAAGTAGTAGTACTACTGAACTGCTAAACGCTCTAACATCTGATCAATGAAGGGTAGAGGAAAGTGGTCTTTCCTGGTGGAATCATTTTGTCTGCGATAGTCGATGTAGACTCGCCATCCCGTCATAGTCCAAGTGGGAATAAGCTCGTTCCTCTCATTGGTGACGATAGTCATGCCACCCATTTTAGGAACCACTTGGACTGGACTCACCCAAGCACTATCAGAAATGGGGAAAATGATCCCCGCAACAAGGAGTTTAATGATCTCCTTCTTTACGATCTCTTGAACGACAGTTTTGAAATTTTCATCCATGAGGATTTTATGAGTGCAAAACGAAGGGTTTATATCCTTGATGTCGATAATCTTCCATGCAATAGCCTCCTTGTGCTCTCGTAGCACCCTCAACAACTTCTCCTTCTCGACCTCGGTCAAAGCAGATGCAATGATAACTGGCAGCTTCCTCTCTTCATCTAATAACGCATACTCAAGGTGGACGGTCAAATCCTTAAGCTCTAAGGAAGAAGGAGGACTCTCGACAGAAGGTCGGTCCATCGGATCGTCTCGTACGATCTCAGCAGACACCCCATATTGAGGGATATGCGACTCGGTGTCGTCATCTAAGGACTGATTGGTCATGCAACCATCTCAATCTCCGGAATCTCCCTATCGAGAATCTGGGTGTCGGAGGCAGATCCTACATAGATTTCGCTGTGAAACTACCCGACATGATCCATGATGGTATCAATGAAGTATAAGGAGTCATCAGCAGACTTGGGGTGTTTCAGTGACTGTCGAACGTCAAAGGTGAAGTTCTCATCCCCAACTCTTAAAATCAACTTACCTTCGCAGACGTCGATCAATGCCTGTGCAGTGGAAAGGAATGGTTGGCCCAAGATAAGTGGGACACTATCGTCATCGTTCATGTCCAGGATGACAAAGTCCACTGGGAAGATGAACTTGTCGACACGAACAAGAATGTTCTCGACCACCCCTCGGGGGTATTTCATAGAACGATCAGCAAGCTGGATACTCAAATGAGGAGGCCTCGGTTCGCCTAGATCCAACTTGCGATACACGGAATACGGCATGAGATTAATACTGGCACCAAGATCTGCCAGCGTATGAACAACTGTATTATCACTTAAGATGCAGGGAATCGTGAAACTCCCAGGATCGGACATCTTTTCTGGTAACTTTCTCTGCAAAACTGCAGAGCAACCAACACTCGGAGGAATGGAAGAGACTTCGGTAGAAGATCAAGAAATTTGGAGTTCTGCTCCTCGTCTTTGTCCCTACGGGCTCTCCCGGGATATTGGAGTCTATGTTTGTAGACTCTCAGTGGTGTGCTGGGTAGTGGCTGGTTCTCGGCCTGTGCTGTACTTCAGGGGTTGTGCCTCTGATGCACCTTGGCAGGTGGAGACTCCAACTGAATCTCCTCGTCTACCTGCTCCTCTACATCTACCGCAGGCTCTTCAACGACTCCTCTCGTCGCCTCCTGAATCACGGGCTCGCTACGTGCCCCTCCACCGCTCCTCGTCATCACAGCCTTCGCGAATGCCTTTGGATTTTGTTCGGTATTACTTGGGAATGTACCTAGCGACCTTTCATTCAGACGACTTGCTATCTGTCCCATCTGACGCTCAAGATTTTGAATTGACGCTGCTTGATTTCTCATGAATGGCTCGTGCTCCCGAAATTTCTCTTGAGTCTCTTTGTGACGGGAGTCCTCTCGAGTCATAAGCTGCGACAACATCTGTGTCTACTGTGCCATCATCTCCTCCAATGTGGGCTTCTTCTCCCCAGTACTCGTCCCCTCACCGAAATCCTGGAATAGGCTCTGACGCTGTTGGAAGCCGGACTGGTTTCTGTTTCTCTAGTTGGAATTTTGGTTACCTCTCCACCCCAAATTATAAGAATTGAAAGAGTTTTTGATTTCAGTTTGGATTATTAACGAAGTCGTCTGCCTCCTCCTGGAAACCTTCGGGGCACTGAACGGTATCATGCCCCCCTCTACAGATCTCGCACAATTTACTTTTCACCTGCAGCTTCTTCACGATCTTTGCCAACGCCTCAACCTGTGCTGCAAGTGCGGTGCTCGTGGCGACCGAATGCATGCCACGTGATAAGGAGTCGACAGTTTTGGTACTCTTAGCTGGTGGTCGCTAGTATCCACTAATGGCTAAACCGTTAAACAAGGCAATGCACTCATCCGTATCCTTTGTCGTCAATAGGATACCTCCCGCAGCCGTGTCGAGCATACTCTAAGTCGCGTACGTTACTCCGTTATAGAACTTCTCAACAACTGCCCAGTCCTGCAAGCCGTGGTTCGGACATTAAGCAAGTAGATTTTTGAACCTCTCCCACGCCTCGTAGAAGCTCTCGGTGTCCTCCATCTGAAAAGAATGAATTTGGTTGCGCAAACGAGCGGCCTTAGCTGGAGGATCATATTTTTCGAGAAATTGGGTCTTCATGGCAGCCCAAGTAGCAATGGATCCTTGTGGGAGGGACTCAAGCCACAGACTCGCATGATCAACGAGTGAAAAAGGAAAAATTCAGAGTTTGATGGCGTCTTCGGATACGCCGGCAAGATGAAACGTGTCGCGAATTCATGTAATGCGAGTGAGATGAGCATGTGGGTTCTCATGGAGCAACCCGTGGAATTGAGCAGAATGAGTAATAGTATTCAGAATATTAGATGGAATCTGCCAAGTCGTGAGAACTCCGATGGCTGGTGGAGCAATGCTGGATCTCGTGCGCGTCGACCGGACGGGCCCGGTCTGCAACTGTCCTCCTCGTTGGTGGATTTGCGTTGCTCATAATCCTATCCCTAATGACGGGTTCAGAAAATGTGGGAGAAGAGAATGTATTACCGACGGGCGTAGATGAACTGGAAGACGGTTTTGTACGACGTCTCTAACGAAGTTCTCTCTCTGGTTCGGGAAATCCTTTGGTTTCTGGTGGTCCTAGAGATCGAGTACGTCGCATACAACTATTAAAATAAACTAAAATTAGCTAAACTATTTTAAACTAACAAACAAAACAAATAAGAAAAAAAAACAAGTAGCCAACAAGGTAAGTTCTAACTCGAGTCGTTCTTAATACGCCTCTAACCGTGTCCCCGGCAACGGCGCCAAAAACTTGATGTGTGTATAACGATGCTCTCACAACTAAGCTTAGAATTTCCTAAAGAAGCCACACAAAACCGGCAAGTGTACCGATCGCTAATAGTATAGCACTAAGGAAGTCCGAGTGTCGAACACAAGGACACGTGAAAACGAATTTAATACTTAACCCTAAATAAGACTCACATAAGAAAAAATGTATTTAAATGATTTTTATATTATTAAATACTTAACATAACTTAAATTAACTTTAAAGACTTAAATTAAGAAAACTAGACGAAACTGTGAAAATACGATTTATCAATGGGAAAAACGTCTACCTAGGTAAGAATCCTGTTGAAGGTATAGTAAGCTATTGGATTGTAGAATCTCACGACACCGGTTCCTAAGGATGGCACAACTAAGGTTCACTCAGGAAGCTAGATTACCTCTCGGTCTCACTAACAAACCCTAACCTACACTTAACAATTAGTTTATTTTAAGAACAAACCGGGTGACGAACTGTTAACGTGCTCTAATGCCGACTCTCCTCTCGGTCTCACCGACACACTACCCTAATGGAGACGAATACTATTGTAACACCCCGTAACCGCAGCGGAAACGTACACGGGATGCAACAGACACATTTGATATCAACAGCATTGCTTATAAAGAAAATACCACTACATTAATTTATAATATATTACATTGTTGCGAGTTTCATTACTGTCTAGGTGTTACACACATATTTTACCGATAAGACATTAATAAATTCATTACAAAACAAAGAGCAGCAAGCTTCCAACAGGTAGCACAGATAGTTAAGCACATATCAATCATTCCAACTTGGGCATACCTAGAAAACATGTAAAGAAAACGGGTCAACTACGAATAGTTGGTGAGTTTCACTAATTTAAATAAACACTGACAAATCATTTTTAATAATCATTTATTAACCATATAATCATGCTGGGAACTAAGTTACCCCAGAACATTTCCAATAACTTTCTGGGAACTATGTTACCCCAGAACAATAATAACCCCTGGGAACTATGTTACCCCAGAATAATAATAACCCCTGGGAACTATGTTACCCCAGAATAATAATAACCCCTGGGAACTATGTTACCCCAGAACAATAACAACCCCTGGGAACTATGTTACCCCAGAATAATAACAACCCCTGGGAACTATGTTACCCCAGAATAATATAACCCCTGGGAACTATGTTACCCCAGAACAATAATAACCCCTGGGAACTATGTTACCCCAGAACAATAATAACCCCTGGGAACTATGTTACCCCAGAACAATATAACCCCTGGGAACTATGTTACCCCAGAACAATAACACATTATAAACATTTTATATATTCTATGCATCAGTCCATATATATATAAATGTACAAGTATTTCCATACGATCGGTATGTACTTAAATACTTTAAATAAGACATGTTTTCCGCCCCGGGAAAATATAATTAAAACAATTCATTAAAAGGGGCTCGTGAAAACTCACCTTGTTGTGAGTTGGTGAATAATATAAGGATCAGCTACGTGCCTGGATCTGTAATATAATATCTAGTCGTTACTATAATTCCCATAACTTAAATACATTTCAATCGGTACATCTGGGAGCATCGTTAACCCAGTACTGTACTCGATTCGGGGACAATGTTAACCCCGTGACACTTCTAAGGACTCAGATTATGACCTTGCTTAGAGTTTGATAGTCAATTAAAGTGATGAAATTATAGCTCGGTTTGACACCCCGTTTTGGCCGTGGGGCCCGTTTCCGGTCTTTCGGTGCCGAAAACGGTAAAATCGGGTAAAATTACCCAAATCATCCGAATTATTTTCGGATGATTTATTTTTACTTAAGTTACTTAGATTTATGAAAATAGTCTATTTTAAAGTCTTCGTGTACCAGTCAGCTCGCTTATGCGAACTTTGCCGGTTTACACGTTTTAAGCTTTAAATAATTGTTTTTATGTTCATTTTAGCACAAATAATTACCCGTTTAGTCTCGGGTCTTGAAATTTTACTCAAAACTTATTTTGACAGAAAGAAAATTTTATAAAATTTTCCAGATTTATTTTCCTATATTTGCATTTATTTACCTATTTTTAAATCTCATTAAAAACACTAAAAATATCAAAAATATCAAAATACTTTAGAAAAATCCCAAATTTTTCTGGAATGATCCTTGTCATTCTCATAACTCTCTGGAATTTTTCCAGATTTATTTTTGTAACTTTACATATTTTTACATATTTTTAAATCTTTATAAAATACTAAATATGTCAAAAATATCAAAACACTTTAGAAAAATACCAAATTTTTCTGGGATGATCCTTATCATCCTCATAACTTTCTGGAAATTTTCCAGATTTATTTTTGTAACTTTACATATTTTTACATATTTTTAAATCTTTATAAAATACTAAATATGTCAAAAATATCAAAACACTTTAGAAAAATACCAAATTTTTCTGGGATGATCCTTATCATCCTCATAACTTTCTGGAAATTTTCCAGATTTATTTTTGTAACTTTACATATTTTTACATATTTTTAAATCTTTATAAAATACTAAATATGTCAAAAATATCAAAACACTTTAGAAAAATACCAAATTTTTCTGGGATGATCCTTATCATCCTCATAACTTTCTGGAATTTTTCCAGATTTTAAAACTCATATTTCAAGCCTTTTTCACCCAAACCCGAGCTAGAAGCCCTAGAACTCGTTTCACCGAAAAGCCTACTTAGACTTCTCCAATGAACCCGAAATTTTGTGGGTGACTTTTATATGTTATGAAAAGATTATCTGCAATTTTTCAGAATTTTTCATCATGTTTAGCTATTTTTCACTATTTTTGGCCAAAACCGAGCATTAAATTCACCAAATATTCATCTTTTATCCAAAAATTACCAAATTTTCACAGATCTCATATTTTCATGTGTAGATCATCTCTGTGAAATTTCGTGACCCAACTCTAAGTACACAACAATCTGTCCATTTTTCATAAACACACAAAAACCGAACTATCTTGTGTTTTCTAGCTTTAGATCACAAGGATCTCGGTTTCTAGCCTTTGCTAGCCGCTAGATACAACACTTACAAGCACAACAACACTATACCAAGCAAACTATACCAACAATCAAGCCATCTCTTTCAAAATGTCGGTTTTCAAGTAACAATAAAGATTTTAACCGTAAAATTTTATTCTAAACACTTTTAACTAATTACTTGGATCAAGATCCTTTGTATAACTTGTATACATCCTTTGATCACACAAGAACCGGTTCCATCTCGGGTTTTCACCCATATTTCACTTGGAACCCTTTTTGTTCTTGCAAAAACAACTCAAACTAAGTAATTAACACCAAAGATTATGTATTGTACATGCTTATACCTTCAAAATCTTGGTTAAAATGATGGAAATGGAGGATGATCAAGGGTTTGAGAGGAGGTTGAAAGGATTGAGATATTGAGAGAGTTTTTGCTTGAATGTATGAAGATAAAAAAGAAAATGAAGTGTGTATGTGTGTGTAAAGGGAGGCCGGCCATGTGAGGGGGTGTGGGGGGCCCCACATCTCAAACCATGGCCACATATCTAGATTACACAATCTGGATAATGTTGTGGATAATCTGGTTCAGTTCGTTTCTCGTTTAAACTCGTAATTCGGCTTAAAACGAGCATAAAATGATCGTTTTTCGGGTTAACATAAAATTTACACAAAACCGATTTAAAAACTTTAAAAACTTAACCCATGACATTAAAACATCATGTTATTAATAATTACGCATCTTTTTCGGCTTGATTGATCGTCTCTTGCTTGGTTTGGTGTTAAAGGTTTCGTTTAGCGTACCGACGTACCATTAAATCGAAAACCTTTTTCTGTGCTATAATTCACCTATCCCGAAGCATTAATACTTCGTGAACATCACTTAAACATTATATACTTCGTCTATAATGTAATTCCCGATTCGTTCGGGTTTCAATAATCGTTCATTGGTTAATTGTAATTCCAATACAATTCACTATATACTCAAGTATGATTCGTACTGTGAATCATATATACTCGTATAAACGTACTATAACTCATATAATCAATATTAAATAACACGTAAATAATATATTCCGGCTAGGGTATACCTGGATTTGCCGGAATCGTTACATTCTCCCCCCGTTATAAAAATTTCGTCCTCGAAATTTTATGCGTCAACTACTTCCTTTTGAGGAAATAGGTGGGGGTATTTCTTCCGAAATTCATCCTTTCGTTCCCAAGTAAATTCTGGGCCTCGTTGCGAATTCCATCTAACTTTGACCAACGAGATCTTATTGTGTCTAAGTTGCTTGATCTTACCGTCTACTATTTCGATGGGCTCCTCTACGAAGTTGAGCCTATCACTTATTTGAACACCCTCTAAGGGTAACACCGATGTCTCATCCGCCAGACATCTTTTCAAATTCGACACATGAAACACGTTATGAACTGCACTTAGTTCCTCAGGCAGTTCTAGTCGGTAAGCTACCGGACCGATCTTTGCAGTAATAATGAATGGTCCAATATATCTAGGGGCCAACTTCCCCGCCTTTCCAAACCTGACCACTCCTTTCCAGGGTGATACTTTCAAATATACTTTTTCACCCTTCTCAAATGACAACGGTTTTCGACGGGTATCAGCATAACTTTTCTGCCGATCCCGCGCGGCTTTCAGGTTGTTCTTAATCTCAAGAATCTTGCTGGTCGTCTCCTGGACCAGATCCGATCTAATGATCTGCGGGTCTCCCACTTCAGACCAGCAAAGTGGTGATCGGCACTTCCGCCCATACAATGCTTCATAAGGTGCTGCCTTTATACTGCTGTGATAACTGTTATTATAGGAAAATTCAACGAGTGGGAGATGTTGATCCCAATTTCCCTTAAAGTCCAGTACGCAAGCACGAAGCAAATCCTCCAAAGTTTGAATGGTCCTCTCAGACTGACCATCGGTCTGAGGGTGGTAAGCTGTGCTTAGGTCAATACGTGTTCCCAATGCTTCTTGGACAGCTTGCCAAAGTTTGGAGGTGAAATGGCTATCCCTATCGGAGATGATCGAGATGGGGATGCCATGACGAGACACTATTTCATTTATATAAATTTGCGCAAGTCTCTCAGTGTTAAAAGTATTCCTAATTGGAATAAAATGTGCCGATTTGGTTAATCGATCCACGATTACCCAAATCGCATCATGACCTCGGGGTGTCTTGGGGAGATGTGTCACAAAATCCATTGTGATCTGCTCCCACTTCCATTCGGGAATTTCCGGCTGTTGTAGCATTCCCGAGGGTTTCTGGTGTTCCGCCTTAACTCTCGCACACGTCGTACACTTGCCGACGTATGTGGCTATATCCTTTTTCATACCTGGCCACCAGTAAAATTCTTTCACATCCTTGTACATTTTATCTGATCCCGGATGTATGGAATATTTCGATTTATGTGCTTCATCCATGATCAAATCACGAAGGTCATGGAGGGTCGGGATCCACATCCGATTTTTGAAATAAAGAATTTCGTCCACACGCTGTTCGAAATTCTTCTCATTCCCGTAAAGTCCTTCTTTAACCAATTGGCCCTCTTTCAACGCCTCGCGTTGAGCGACTCGAATTAAATCTGAAAGGTTCGACTGGACTATCATCCCCAACGCTCGCACACGTAGTGGCTTGACTCGATCCTTTCTACTCAAGGCATCGGCTACAACGTTAGCCTTGCCAGGGTGATATCGTATGTCACAGTCATAGTCATTCAGCAACTCGACCCATCTTCGTTGCCTCATATTCAGTTCTTTCTGATCGAATATGTGTTGCAAACTTTTATGATCAGTGAATATGGTGCACTTTGTACCGTAGAGATAGTGTCTCCAGATTTTAAGTGCAAAGATGACTGCTCCCAGTTCCAGGTCATGAGTAGTGTAGTTTTTCTCATGAACTTTTAACTGTCGAGACGCATAGGCTATGACCTTTTTATTCTGCATCAACACGCATCCTAACCCTTTACGGGATGCGTCACAATATACAACAAATCCATCGTCTCCGTCGGGGAGACTTAAGATTGGCGCTTGGCACAATCTTTGTTTCAGCGTTTGAAACGCCGCTTCCTGCTCTTCACCCCAATCATACTTCCGATCCTTTTGAGTTAGGAGGGTTAAAGGTTGGGCAATGCTGGAGAAATTCTCAATAAATCGACGATAGTACCCAGCTAAGCCTAAGAATTGGCGAATTTCCTTGGGAGATTTAGGGGCTTGCCAATTCTTAATTGCTTCGATCTTACTTGGATCGACGTGTATTCCTTGATGATTTATAATGTGACCAAGGAATTGCACTTCTTGTAACCAGAAGTTACATTTGGAGAATTTTGCATACAACTTCTCCTGATCCAAAAGCTCCAAAACTAATCTCAAATGTCGCTCATGTTCTTCTTTACTTTTTGAATATATCAAAATATCGTCAATAAATACAATGACAAATTTGTCGAGATAGGGTTTACAGACTCGGTTCATGAGATCCATGAACACCGCCGGCGCATTTGTTAGCCCAAAAGGCATAACTAAAAATTCGTAGTGGCCGTAGCGAGTCCGAAACGCGGTTTTTGGGATATCCTCCTCTTGAATTCTAACTTGGTGGTATCCCGATCTAAGATCAATTTTTGAGAAATAGCTCGCACCTTGTAGTTGGTCGAACAAATCATCGATTCGGGGAAGAGGATATCTATTTTTGATGGTTAATTTGTTCAATTCCCTGTAGTCAATGCACATTCGAAGGCTTCCGTCCTTCTTTTTCACAAATAGTACAGGTGCACCCCACGGGGAATAACTGGGACGTATAAATCCCTTATCCAACAATTCCTGCAACTGGTTGGATAGTTCTTGCATCTCGGACGGTGCAAGTCTGTAAGGGGCCTTAGCAACAGGGCCGGCTTGAGGTAATAAGTCGATTCTGAATTCGACTTGTCGGGTTGGCGGTAATCCAGGAAGTTCCTCTGGAAAAACTTGTGGAAATTCGCGTACCACGGGAATATCGTCCACCCGTTTTTCCTCAGAATCAGCGGCCGTCAGGCTCGCTAGATACGCCACACATCCCTGACGTATATATTTCAACACCTTGAGGTGGGATATAAATGGTATCATGGTGCCGGATTTTTCCCCCTGCACTAATACCTCCTCGTCATCCGACACCCGGATCTTGACGGTTTTCTTTTCACAGTTTATTTCTACCCTATTACGTGCCAACCAATCCATTCCCACTATCACGTCAAAACTACCCAATTCTACCGGTAATAAGTCAATCAGGAAGGATTGTTCGCTTAGAATAAAAGGGCAATTCCGAACAATCCGATTAACTATCATGGTTTTACCGTTAGCGACCTCTACGGTGTAGGGTTCTATGGTTTCACCAATAGGAAGGTTTGCTATCGAAAGGAAACTAACGGAGACAAAACTTCTATCGGCGCCTGTATCAAATAATACAGAAGCGTAATGATCAGAGACGAGGAAGGTACCTGTCACTACGCTGGGGTCCTGGCGCGCCTCGTTTGCTCCCATCACAAATGCCCGGCCACGCGCCGGATTGGACGCCGATGGCTGACCCGCGAGTTGTCTCCCGTTTCCTCCCTGATTCAGTTTCGGGCAGTTCCTTTTGAAGTGATCCGTGCTGCCGCATTCGTAGCAAGCACGGCTAGTGGTCACCATCTGGTTTCCTTGCGGGTTCTGCTGTCGGGCTGGTTGAGTTCTAAATGGTTGCGCCCGAATAGGTTGCGGTTGACGGTTCAGGTTGTTCAGATTTGTCTTACAATTTGGTGCGTAGTGTCCAACCCTGCCACACCGGTGGCACACCACCTCCTTGCACACACCACTATGGTGGTAACCACATTTCCCACATTTAGGAAACGTCCCCCTCTGCGGTTCTTGCCTTCCGCCCGAACTAGTCATGGCATAGCTCTGGGCAGCGGGCCTAGCTCGTTTGTTTTGCTGCTTCTCTCGGATCCTATTGTCATACGTACCTCGCTTTCCCCCAGCCGACTCTCCCGTCGCCTTTATCGATCCGCTCCTTAAGAAATCATATGTGACAATACCAGCCTGTGTCACTGCACCCTCATACGTCTGGTGCCCTCCCGCGTTAACTATGCTCCTCACCACTGGAGTAAGTCCCCAAATATAACGTTCCACCCTTTTTGACTCTGGGGTGACCAACCACGGCACTAATCGTGACAGTTCATTAAACCGGTTGGTATATCCCAAGTGGTCCGCCCCATGCATCTCTAGGTTCCACAACTCATGTTCCAGTTTCTGCAATTCATTCTTTGGGCAGAAATGTTTCAAAACAAGATCCTTAAGCTCTGCCCAGGTCATGCGGTTTGTCGCCGCCTGACCTCGAGTCTGTACTATGGTGTTCCACCATGTCAAGGCATGGTCTGTGAACGTACAGGTGGCGTACTTAACGACACAATCCTCAGGACAGTTGCTGATATTTACCACTGATTCTATTTTCTCTAACCATTTCACTAATCCATTCGGTCCTTCCGACCCGTTAAACTCTAAAGGCTTGCATAGCATAAAGTCTTTGATTGAACAACCCCTGGATGGTCCAGTGCGGTTGGTCTCTACAGTAGGTATAGGACCATTACTGTCGGTAGCGACCACCGTAGGCGGTGCGTCATTACTCGGAACCGTGTTATCGGTAGGTGGAGGATTAGCATTATTTTCTCCGCCATTATTTATGGGTGTTTGATTGCTCGGAGGAGTTGGATTAGATGAATTATTAATACTGGCGGCGATGCGCGATACTATATCCGGTATCGCCGCCTCCAACTGTTGAGCAATCAAACGGCTCACATCTACTTCCGATATTTTCGTTGATCGTTTCGGTGCCATTCTACACAATATCAAGAAAACACATATAATTAATATCATTCCAAGTCAAGAAACACAAAACACATTCCATACATTAACAAACATCATTACATATTACATAACATCAGTTTACATACATCCCATACATCATCACATAACTAAGTTTTTAATACAAAGGGCCCATATTGGTATCATCCTCGACATAACCCGAAAAGGGGTCAGTGCTTGAATGATACCCCAAAAGTATCTATAGTGATCTGCCCTAAAAGAGACCCATACTAGGGGCCAGTGGTTGTACCATAACTAAACAAGATTTACTCCATGTTAGCATCACCACTAACTGCTCACATGGAGTATCAAAAAGCGGCTCCATATTCTACCATCAACACATCTACACATGGTGGTAAACCAACCCCACCATCACCGCCACCAGCGCCACCAACACCGCCACCATAACCCGCATTCGGGTTTCCATCTGCTCGATCAACCAGTGGGAGTATGAGCACTCCCTCTTTAACTGGTTGATAGCATACTGGTGGTCCAGTATGTTGTCCCCTAGGTACGCCCGCCGCTGAACCCCCACGACCAGGGCAGCAGAGTGCTCGTTCACCTGCTCGGTGAGAACACGTAGCCATCCCGTCAAGTCCCGCTCCTGCCTTGGGAGACCCCACACAGGTAGGGTTGCAGGCTCGGGCTGAGGGCGGGAAGACTCGCCCACATGGTAAGTGGATCGGGGTGGGGTAACAGTGGGCGGAATATATGGGGCACTGATCCGCGCCGTGAGGCGGGGACCGCGCCTGAGGGGAATCGGGCCAGTCTGTGGTGCAACCGGGGTAGGAGACCTGGTGACCCTAACAGGGGAGGGTACACTAGCACTCCTAGCCGGGGTGGACTGCCTAGAGGCACTAAGGCTAGCCTCTGAAGGCTCGGAGCTGGGTACTTCACTTGGGCTTCCAGAGGCCCCGGAACTGACCTCCTCCGGGTCCTCTTCCGTTGACACACTAGGGTTTCTTTCCATTATAACCTGCACACAAGTTAACAAATATATAGTCTTTTCCATAGTATAATTCTTAATTAAATAAATCATGCATTACTTATACAATTTAGCCACATAATAATATTATTATACATTTACACATATGTTGCCAATTTTACCTATTTAATACCCCCGTGACTTCCTCTGAATTCCCTCGTGCAGACAAGTCTGTTATTATGTTCCGGACCATAATAACCCACTTGTCCATTCAAGTTCATCCCGATCTCGTCACAATATATTATTAGTTGATATTCAGATCCTATAATACTTGAGCTACTGGTTATATTTTAGGTATCTTTTAAAGACATCCTAATTCTTTATAACCAATGGCTCTGATACCAAGTTCTGTAACACCCCGTAACCGCAGCGGAAACGTACACGGGATGCAACAGACACATTTGATATCAACAGCATTGCTTATAAAGAAAATACCACTACATTAATTTATAATATATTACATTGTTGCGAGTTTCATTACTGTCTAGGTGTTACACACATATTTTACCGATAAGACATTAATAAATTCATTACAAAACAAAGAGCAGCAAGCTTCCAACAGGTAGCACAGATAGTTAAGCACATATCAATCATTCCAACTTGGGCATACCTAGAAAACATGTAAAGAAAACGGGTCAACTACGAATAGTTGGTGAGTTTCACTAATTTAAATAAACACTGACAAATCATTTTTAATAATCATTTATTAACCATATAATCATGCTGGGAACTAAGTTACCCCAGAACATTTCCAATAACTTTCTGGGAACTATGTTACCCCAGAACAATAATAACCCCTGGGAACTATGTTACCCCAGAATAATAATAACCCCTGGGAACTATGTTACCCCAGAATAATAATAACCCCTGGGAACTATGTTACCCCAGAACAATAACAACCCCTGGGAACTATGTTACCCCAGAATAATAACAACCCCTGGGAACTATGTTACCCCAGAATAATATAACCCCTGGGAACTATGTTACCCCAGAACAATAATAACCCCTGGGAACTATGTTACCCCAGAACAATAATAACCCCTGGGAACTATGTTACCCCAGAACAATATAACCCCTGGGAACTATGTTACCCCAGAACAATAACACATTATAAACATTTTATATATTCTATGCATCAGTCCATATATATATAAATGTACAAGTATTTCCATACGATCGGTATGTACTTAAATACTTTAAATAAGACATGTTTTCCGCCCCGGGAAAATATAATTAAAACAATTCATTAAAAGGGGCTCGTGAAAACTCACCTTGTTGTGAGTTGGTGAATAATATAAGGATCAGCTACGTGCCTGGATCTGTAATATAATATCTAGTCGTTACTATAATTCCCATAACTTAAATACATTTCAATCGGTACATCTGGGAGCATCGTTAACCCAGTACTGTACTCGATTCGGGGACAATGTTAACCCCGTGACACTTCTAAGGACTCAGATTATGACCTTGCTTAGAGTTTGATAGTCAATTAAAGTGATGAAATTATAGCTCGGTTTGACACCCCGTTTTGGCCGTGGGGCCCGTTTCCGGTCTTTCGGTGCCGAAAACGGTAAAATCGGGTAAAATTACCCAAATCATCCGAATTATTTTCGGATGATTTATTTTTACTTAAGTTACTTAGATTTATGAAAATAGTCTATTTTAAAGTCTTCGTGTACCAGTCAGCTCGCTTATGCGAACTTTGCCGGTTTACACGTTTTAAGCTTTAAATAATTGTTTTTATGTTCATTTTAGCACAAATAATTACCCGTTTAGTCTCGGGTCTTGAAATTTTACTCAAAACTTATTTTGACAGAAAGAAAATTTTATAAAATTTTCCAGATTTATTTTCCTATATTTGCATTTATTTACCTATTTTTAAATCTCATTAAAAACACTAAAAATATCAAAAATATCAAAATACTTTAGAAAAATCCCAAATTTTTCTGGAATGATCCTTGTCATTCTCATAACTCTCTGGAATTTTTCCAGATTTATTTTTGTAACTTTACATATTTTTACATATTTTTAAATCTTTATAAAATACTAAATATGTCAAAAATATCAAAACACTTTAGAAAAATACCAAATTTTTCTGGGATGATCCTTATCATCCTCATAACTTTCTGGAAATTTTCCAGATTTATTTTTGTAACTTTACATATTTTTACATATTTTTAAATCTTTATAAAATACTAAATATGTCAAAAATATCAAAACACTTTAGAAAAATACCAAATTTTTCTGGGATGATCCTTATCATCCTCATAACTTTCTGGAAATTTTCCAGATTTATTTTTGTAACTTTACATATTTTTACATATTTTTAAATCTTTATAAAATACTAAATATGTCAAAAATATCAAAACACTTTAGAAAAATACCAAATTTTTCTGGGATGATCCTTATCATCCTCATAACTTTCTGGAATTTTTCCAGATTTTAAAACTCATATTTCAAGCCTTTTTCACCCAAACCCGAGCTAGAAGCCCTAGAACTCGTTTCACCGAAAAGCCTACTTAGACTTCTCCAATGAACCCGAAATTTTGTGGGTGACTTTTATATGTTATGAAAAGATTATCTGCAATTTTTCAGAATTTTTCATCATGTTTAGCTATTTTTCACTATTTTTGGCCAAAACCGAGCATTAAATTCACCAAATATTCATCTTTTATCCAAAAATTACCAAATTTTCACAGATCTCATATTTTCATGTGTAGATCATCTCTGTGAAATTTCGTGACCCAACTCTAAGTACACAACAATCTGTCCATTTTTCATAAACACACAAAAACCGAACTATCTTGTGTTTTCTAGCTTTAGATCACAAGGATCTCGGTTTCTAGCCTTTGCTAGCCGCTAGATACAACACTTACAAGCACAACAACACTATACCAAGCAAACTATACCAACAATCAAGCCATCTCTTTCAAAATGTCGGTTTTCAAGTAACAATAAAGATTTTAACCGTAAAATTTTATTCTAAACACTTTTAACTAATTACTTGGATCAAGATCCTTTGTATAACTTGTATACATCCTTTGATCACACAAGAACCGGTTCCATCTCGGGTTTTCACCCATATTTCACTTGGAACCCTTTTTGTTCTTGCAAAAACAACTCAAACTAAGTAATTAACACCAAAGATTATGTATTGTACATGCTTATACCTTCAAAATCTTGGTTAAAATGATGGAAATGGAGGATGATCAAGGGTTTGAGAGGAGGTTGAAAGGATTGAGATATTGAGAGAGTTTTTGCTTGAATGTATGAAGATAAAAAAGAAAATGAAGTGTGTATGTGTGTGTAAAGGGAGGCCGGCCATGTGAGGGGGTGTGGGGGGCCCCACATCTCAAACCATGGCCACATATCTAGATTACACAATCTGGATAATGTTGTGGATAATCTGGTTCAGTTCGTTTCTCGTTTAAACTCGTAATTCGGCTTAAAACGAGCATAAAATGATCGTTTTTCGGGTTAACATAAAATTTACACAAAACCGATTTAAAAACTTTAAAAACTTAACCCATGACATTAAAACATCATGTTATTAATAATTACGCATCTTTTTCGGCTTGATTGATCGTCTCTTGCTTGGTTTGGTGTTAAAGGTTTCGTTTAGCGTACCGACGTACCATTAAATCGAAAACCTTTTTCTGTGCTATAATTCACCTATCCCGAAGCATTAATACTTCGTGAACATCACTTAAACATTATATACTTCGTCTATAATGTAATTCCCGATTCGTTCGGGTTTCAATAATCGTTCATTGGTTAATTGTAATTCCAATACAATTCACTATATACTCAAGTATGATTCGTACTGTGAATCATATATACTCGTATAAACGTACTATAACTCATATAATCAATATTAAATAACACGTAAATAATATATTCCGGCTAGGGTATACCTGGATTTGCCGGAATCGTTACAACTATGCAACAAAGGATAGAGGAACAATTTAGTTTAACTTAAACTAGGTCCACTAATCGCTCACAAACCCAAACCCGACAAGAACCGAACCCGCTCTCGTGCGATCCTAATCCTAACAAGTAAAAGCTATGAGACGAGTTTACTTCCTATCACCTCTCGGTCTCTAAGAAGGTGTCTACCCCTGATTATATTCAATTAATACCCTCACTTAAACCTTACTGTTGTACTTCCCGCAAACAAACCTTAAACACTAAGTAAAGAGTCCTAACAAGCAACAATCAATCAAAACTCATTCAATTAATCAAAGCAAGAGGTGTATGAGTGTAATTAACAAATTCACAGCCACTAAACACAACCTAATTCAATGTTAAAAGAAACTTTACATTAATAAGTTAAGCCATGATCAACAACAATCCAAACTACTTACTAAAACCTAACAATAATCATCTAACCTAGGTATAACTAACTAATTTAGCCTATCATTTATTTTTGGACAGCAGCAAACAATGGATTTAAACATCATAAACATCAACATAAACATAATAAAACTCATTCAAGATTCAAGAACAATCAAACGCAAGTCAATTTCTAAGTTACTTGCTAAACAATCCAACATAAAAGATTAAACCAACAAGTTAGGGTTCTTGAACAAAAGAACAAAGTTTATGGATGATTACTTATGATATATGGCTGAGATTATAAGTGTTTAATGTCCCTAGCTGCTGTCCTCAAACGTCCTTAGCCTCCCTCTTCTTTTCTAGCTGCCACAACAGCCGCAACTAACTTTTCTTTCTTCCTTCCCTTGCTGAATTTTTCCGATCAGACATGTTGTAGGAGTTAGATTTTTTGATGTAGCTTTTTATTAATTTTTGGTGTGGTTGTTTTCTTGTAGACCTCTTGAAACAAATCTCAGCCACACAAATATTAAGTTTTCCTAATTACCCACCAAATGAGCCGACCACAATACAAAAACTCCACATAACTAATTATTTTCGATCGGCCTATTTTTTTTGTTGAGGTGCTTGCTTTTAAGGTTTTTTTAAAGTTAACTTAATATAATATGCATGTAAGGCTTGGAACTTGTGGGCTTGGGTCGGGCCTTGAGTTGTAGTATCCAAACTTGATCAAATAAGCCCCTAAAGTCTTCAAACTTAACTCTTTTTTCCATCAACTTTCATAACCTACAAGTAACATTCAATATTTGTAAAATTAAGCAAAAACCACCCATAACTATTATTAATTAACTAAAAAGCAATGAAATCATGATAAAACGATATGGAAAGTAAGTGTGTTTTACAACACATCACTAGCAAAGTTCAACATGGTTGATTCAACGACAATCATTACTCCGCTTCCATTGAATCATGGGATTAGTCCTGATCCCATCGGGGAAAAGGTTGATCAAATGTTATACCGATCCATGATTGGCTCACTCATGTATCTTACTACTTCAAGGCCAGACATTATATATGCTACTTTCTTATGTGCCCAATATCAATGCAATCTGAAAGTCTCACACCTGATGATCATCAAGAGAATATTAAAGTACCTAAAGGGATGTCTAGGGGTCGGTCTTTGGTATCCAAAATATGACGAGTTTGTGTTGAGGGCACATTCAGATTTTGACTATGGAAGTTGTAAGCTAAACGCCAAATCTACAACTGTTTTATGTCAATTTTTCAGTAGGAGGTTAATCACGTGGCATTGCAAGTAACAAACCACTGTGTTTCTGTCAACCTGTGAAGCTGAGTATATAGTTACCTCAAGTTGCTGTTCTCAGGTTCTATGGATCCAACAACAGATGCGCGATTATGGTTTGAATTTTCTGACTACACCTATATTTGTAGTTAATAATGATGCTATATCCATAATTTAAATTACGGTAAATCACTACAAAACTAAATATATCGATTTACGGTATCACTTCATCCATTAATGTTGCAAGAAGAAGTTGATAGCTATTAACAAGATTCACACCGATGAACAAAAAGCTATCCTTTTACTAAAGATTTTGATAAAAATACGTTTCAGGATTTGTTAAAGCTTAACGGTATTAAGGAAATGGGCGGTTGGGGAAGAGAGTTGTCACACCCTCAAATTTTGGCTATTGGAGTTTAACCGCGAGGCGTGTGACATACCAGAATCTAGCTCATTTGTTATACCAAACATCCAATTCAAATAATCAAAATATTATTTAGGTCTCATTAAAAGATGAGAAAACAAAAACCAAACCATACAATTTAAAGTTTTGCGGAAGCGTAAAGTAAATGGTTTAAAATAATAAGCCACGTGCTCAAACATGCACAACCCATCAAATGTAAACAATCTGAAATAAAAGTTCATGCGAAAACTGTTACTCCTGACATAAGCAATGCAACCCGCTCCTTAGCACATCTAGCAACCCGGGCAAGTATTAATACTCAAGGGTTAACACGAGGTTGGTGAGTTCAAAAGTTGTAGTAAAAAGTAGTATAAATAGTATATGTAGTATACGTAGCATAAGTAGTATATGTGTAAGTAGATTTAGCATTTTTCAAATATACCAGGGAGCTAACCCATTTACAAGCCACTAGACGTTTGAACCGAAGCTGACTGTCTGTATGCCTTCTTACCAGGTATATCACAAAATGCTGGCGCAAGTATGTTAGGACAATTTATACCCGTCCGACCTCCAGTCGAGTTTTAGCAGGTGGGATTTGTCAAACCCAGTAATACTTCTTAAATTTCCCCGAGATCCCATCCTAACAGTTCAAGGTATGTAAGGACTTTAAGTGATATGAGGACATCTAGTATACACTTGTGATATATAAGAAATTACATAAATCCAATATAAGTTGCTGCGTTTTCCTCCAGAAAACCAGTATGTAAGTACGTTTGTGTTTTCATTCCAGAAAACATGTATTGGCAAATGTTTTGTGTTTTCAATCCAGAAAACAAGTATACTAAAATAGTTTAGTGTTTTTAATTCGGAAAACATGTATACAAAAATAGTTTAGTGTTTTCAATCTTGAGAACAAGGAAAATGTTTGGTTTTTTCTTTCTAAAAAATAAGTTTACGAAAATAGTTTTGTGTTATCTCTCCAGAAAACAAATTGGAAAAAGCATGAACTCACATGGTGTCGCGTGTAATAGACTTTTCTCAAAACCCAAAATGATGCACTTGACTCTCTAATCGTTACCTAGTACAAGTGTTAAGTTATGAGAATGTGTTCAAAAACACATGACTCTAAAACCCAAGTATGGGCTCACACATAACACAAACTTGACATGATGACTCTTTGGTAATGTCAATTGTACAAAAAAAAGTCTTCACATGTATCCACACATCATATCATGGCAAATAAACCAACTATTCATCATACAACTCAACTTATGATCATTCAGTTCACGAGACAGGTTATGGCATGTACAAACTGATTTTATTCACTAAGTAAAACTTATGAATAAATCATAAAACATTTACCACAGTAGCATATAAGAATTAGGTTTTTCAAACAATTTTCATTATATTTTCTCATGCATATAAAACAGTTCAGCAGATTGCGCAACAAAAAGTTGTTTCATGGTTCTCTCAACCCATTTATCCAAATTGTGCAAGGACAGTTGGATTGTCTTTTAGACTCATAATTCTATGTTCCAGAAGTGGAACCAAATCATTTGGCTTTGTTAATCTCAAGTAATGATGTCGGGAAAACAGATCATAATTTGAATCCCTGCATCAGCTTTGACACATGTTTTGGTAAAATCATAAAAAACCATTCAAAACGTGTCCAAAAATTAAAAAAATTACCTTTCTAGAAACTAGACTCAGAATACTATATCCTAGAATCAAGAGTCGATCAATAATCATCGTTTAACATCAAGTTACAAACCAATCAATAAACGAGAATGAATCTGTCAGCAAACTGTTAACATCAAAACTCAAACCTAACATGTTTATGTCATCCTTAGGGTTCTAATTCATCAATTAACATTATCATCATCAAAGTTACAGAGATTGAACATCTAGGGTTTCACAATAACTCATCAAAACATAAAAATTGATGCATAAAACTTACCGATTAACATTAGGAATCATGTGAATCACTCAAAGACACCACTAATTGCAATAATTAAGGTTGAATTGAAAGTTGTGTGTATGGGTGTGGGATGAGAGGTCGTGAAAGAGGGAGAGAGGGCAGAAGTCAACTGATTTTTGGTGGGTTAGGGTTTGGTTTATTTGTTTCAATATTATATAATCATAATTTTCAAGAATGATTCTTATTGAAACAAGTTATGACTTAAACGAACTTTTTTAATTCCAAATAGAGTCTTAACGGATCATTACAACCAAAACACTACCCCAAGTTTATAAAAATAAATCCTCATTGTTATTTTATATATACTATTTTATAAAATCCGAAACCGTATAAGTTACGCTAATTTGTTCATAATTTCAAGAAACAAGCTACGAACAAAGCACATAATCATTTGGCAAGTAATTTCACATAAACAATATTATAAACATATGCTTGAGATATTATTTTAATATAATAACTAATAACATGTTAAGAGAGCATAATATACTAAATCGTGTGACACATAAAACCATCTAGCACATAACACTTATATCTTAATTATTTAAACATATTTCATTCGACATTAATCACCAACGAGTACTGACGTACTCATATGTGTGATTCGTTAATGACTTGTGTAAATGTTATGCATGATGTGTAATATGACGAAGTTTGTGTTAACGGTGTTAGCGTGAAAGTGTGGGGTGTAACAAGAATAGTCACACGATCATGGATTCGGACCTGAAGTAACCTTCATAGGAGTCAAATTTGTTTTTGTAACTATTTCTTTTTAAAATCCAAATACATGTATGTGGTATTTTTTATTTTAAGGGGAGAAATGTTATAGAAAATCCAAAAAATATTCAAATTTGTTAAAAAACCAAAAACATTAATAAAATGCTCCTCAAATTTCGAAGCATAAAGGGAATATGATAGTACATTTATCAACTGGTCTCAAGTCCAGTAAAAAGTAAGTGAAAAAGGGCTGTGTTCTTCAATGTATTAGCGCATTGGCAGGCCTTTAATAAAAAAAGTAAGGAGAAGTATGTGATAAAAATCTAAAATTTCCAAATTGAAAGGGGTGTTGGTCTCAAGAAAAGTCTTGGTAATGAAGGCATAAATGTAACAGCATGTCATACTCAAGCCTTAAGTTAGTTTGATCACCAAAAATAAATAAGTGTTTTGAGATTCTATTTAATGGTTAACACTTCAATGATGCATGGTCTTATGACCTTAAAATCCTCTATTGATGGATGCTTTAGGTTTCCGGACTCCATTTGGTCTTTATGCGGTTTATCATCTGGGTATTAATTCCAGTGAATATTAAAATTCTCAAAAACCGAACCCGCAATTTAAGTCATTAAACTTGCTCACATGTGACATTCGTGACAAAACGAGGTACACCTTATTTGCTACGTAGCGAGTAAACAATTAACCGGTTATTTCGTATTGAGTAAACGATCAACCAAACGATATTGATTACGATCCGGATATATAGAGGGTTCATATACAAGTGATATATGTATTATAACAACTTACATATTGATATTATAGCCCTAGTATGTGCAAAACCACTTAAGCGAAAAGATTCTCGTTTAATTATACGCTGTGAAATCGTTAGTACCAAAACACGCATTGTATCATCAGTTAAGCCGGAAAAGGCTTATAGAACGCATAAATATGATGTTTTAAGCAATCCATGAAATATTTTGGATTTTTACGAGTAAATACTTTTTTATTAATTTACAAAAATTAAATTAAAAACACTCGTTTTTGCGCTGTTTATCAAACCCGAACTATTTTTCTCGCTAAAAACCAAACCCAAACAAAATTTGGGACTGGTATTTAACATTGTGCACCCAAAACGAAGCATGTGGACCAAAAGAGGGGCCATGCCCCCCCTCTTTTCTTGCAGCCGCCAAAGGGGAATACCTCCTAGATATTTTTTGTTGAAAAACAAGCCACCTCCTTTGATCCTTTCACATTTTAACTCAAACCTTTTACCAAACCAGCTGTGTTTTTCAACCTTTCAGCCATAACCCTTGAGGTTAGATCAATTTTATGAGTTTTAATCTTGGTTTTAACTTGTTATAATCATAAAAACATGCTTTGATTAGTATAAACCATGTTTAACCATCTAAAATCCCTTAAAAAGATCTATAAATGTTTTATCTTAATAATACTTACAAATCAGAAACATATGAATTTTGGCCGAAAACACGGATTTGGACGTTTATATTTTGACTGTTCGAAAACTCGACTTCAAACCCTAACCGAAACCCTAATTTATAAGGCTTGGTGATTGATGTGAATGATTGGTTTTGTGTTATATAACCTGGAGATATAGTAACTTGAGAGCCAAGAACCCGGGGGGAGGCGATAAAAGGATCAAAACACTCGGAAAACCGCAAAGGTAATAACCGATTACTCGTTTAGGGGCTGTTTAGGATTAGATTTTGATGTCCTTGTTGTTAGACTATGAAACTTTTCAGGGACATAAGGGTAATATGTATGAGTCCCTATTCAAATTTGGTATTTTTTTGATAAACAGACAATATTTGGCTATTTTATTAACGTTTATTGGTGATTTATTATGAACAATAGATAACAGCTGGAAAAATTATGATATTTTGTGGAGAACTCAGAAATACCATTATTAGATCACATAGAAAATTTGGGATAATTGGAGAAGTTTAGATACGGTTCGTGATTTTCATTTAATTGAGTTTTAATAGTCGAATTATGCACAAAAATGTTGTTTAGCTAAAGAGTTAAGTTCTAAATAATTTACAGCATTTATTTTATGATATTTTGACCATTCAAAAAATTTATCGGATTTTTCGTGAATCGTTTGATATAAACGGGTGAATTATCGATTAATTATAACACTTAAAATAGATTTTAATAATTAAATAAGTGTAGATATTCAGGATTTATTTTTATAAAATTCTACATTTGTTTATTTGTTAGTACAAAAATTCCCATAAATTATATATAACTAGTTGTGTCACACGCCGCGTTGCGGCGTGGCTAGGTTGCTGAGTGGATGTTGCGGCGTAAACATATTATGTTCAGTCAATAATAGTGTTGCTAATATATGCTACATACATGGTCGTTGATATCCAAAACATATATTTTACTTCTATATGCTAATATCCAAATCTAGTTATGGTTTTCCTGCATTTACATACCAGATGATATAACTACCATGCTTAGACGCTATACATATTAGGAGCAAGGACTTTTTACAAAAAAACATGTCCTCGTCTTGCCTAGTATGCATTGGGTTGTGATATTCCCAAGAAAGCTTGTGTCCCCATGTTCTTCATTGCATGTTTCACGTCTTTTCTTCAAAATCTGTTGTTTATTAAATTGGTTATGTAATAAGATACTACAGGAGTCAAATATGACACTACAAATTGCAGAAAAAGGACATATTTATCACAGAATGTGTTCATAAACAGATTTGACAAAAATTCCCTTGACATCATATTTGAGTGGGGCATGTTAAATTTTCAATCAAGCTAACGATATATGTATAGGCATGTAACTAACTGTTAATCTCTAAAATGATGACATAGCTACATGTATCAACCCAAAGAAATATATATTGGCAACGAAAGTCGTCGCATTACTAATGTAAAAGTTTGAGGATTAGAGTGTTCTCGTAACTCAATTATTAATGCAAAAGTAAATATAACTACACGCGTTACTAATAAAACAAACTACAGATGACGACGTACCATAAACAACTTGGCTACCAGTAACCATGAATCAGTAGCGGTAAAAGACCTGTTACAATCACAACATACAAAAATGCAGATCATTATCCAAAAGCACAATGCATAATTTCATCAAATATTATAAATGGTATCCTAAAGACAAAAGAATCCTACCCATCTAAAGCACATGTGTTCATTGTGACAAAAATAATTACGTGAAGTTGGTCAAGAAATGTAATCTAATGTAATGAAGGTGAACATCATGTCCTGTTATAATAACACCTGTCCTGTTTTAATAACATAGAACAATCTAAGATTGGTACCAATCAATTTACGCATAATGGTAGAAAATAGCATAGCACATATTTAGTGAGGACTATATGTTTTCTGTGCTAGATTCTTTTCTTGGCTTCTTTCTACTTTTTAAATATAAGGATTACACAAAGTTAGTAATCTGTGAGCAATATTATTTCACAACTTTTAAGAAAGTTTTTTTTATATATACAAACATTTTCTGGTGTTTGTTCCCTAGGTTTCTTGGATTTGGGGTCTCAATACTATGACTATGCCTACGGACATTACTACACGGATTATGATGTTAGTTGCATGTGCCGTTTATTTCATCTAGGAAGTCAGAATACACAATGTTTTTGGTGATTTGAGGTTCGTTTATTTCATTGTCTTGTGGAACAATAAAATATTTTAATGGTTGTGGTGATGTTGCCCTTGACAATCCCATGTATAGTTGTCCGTACGCAAAAACTAGACGTGATACGTAGACGCCTATTTTGTTTAGTGATTGTCGTTGGCTCTTGTTTATTGTCATTGTGTAGCAAAGTCTTATCGAGTATTGTTTTCGTTTCATTTCGAATGGTATTTCTTTATATTTATGAGTAAGTGTTATCCTAGGAAGGTAGACGCGACAGCCTATGAAATTTCCTGTTATAATGCGAGTCTCTACTATTGTTGGCAACAGTTGTGCGATGATCAGTCTTGTGCCATTACATAAGCCATCAAGAGGATTTAGGTTCCTAAGAAATATTATTGGCGTACTTTTAGTTATATGATGTGTGGCGATAAACTGTTAATACCTAGTAGGTTTAGATACTCAACAGGGTATAGGGATTCATTGTCATTGTGGTCTCCCGGATGTGCAACAATTGAGTCAATGCTGATGTATTTTTTAGTCGCTCCTGGAGTTATGTTGAGTATCGATGTGTTTAGGTGATATACTGTTTCGCTTTTTGGACAAACAATAGACTTGGATGTCAATGTTGAGCTGATGGGTTACGTAAGGTTTCATCCCCATAGAATAAGTTAATTAGTTCCAATAATGCATTTTCTTTGTGTGGTACCAGATATTGGGTATGGACTTCAACATTTTTGGTACTTTCCGGGTCAACGGAATTAGGGGTTCCAATATTTCCGTCACCTATGGAAACTAACCGTGACGAAAAATATGAGATGGCGTTCTTTTGTTTAGTAGTTAGGTTTGGTCTATGAAGTCGCATGTTCTCTGTCAGCTTGTAGAGGTGGAGGTGTGGCCACAAGTGAGACCTTGGCAACGACGATGCGACTATAGTTGTCTTTGGTTCGTTAGGTATTATAGGTAATGTTTGCCTGAAATCGCCACCAATTAATACGAATCTACCACCAAATGGTTGAGTATTATTGAATAGGTCTTTAAGTGACCTGTCTAGTGTCTCAAAATACTTTCTGTCATTCATAGGGGGCCTCGTCCCATATGATGAGTGATGTCTCGTGAATTAGTTGTGCAAGTTGTGTGTTCTTTTATATGTTACATGTTGATTCATATGTCATGTCTAATGGGATTTTAAACCTAGAGTGGGATGTCCTTCCTGAAGGTAGTAATAATGAGGCGATTCCAAAAACGACAACATCCAAAACAATTTTTCCGGTTGAACGTAGGGCAGAAATAATTGTTGTCCATAAAAATATTTTGCCCGTTCCGCCATGCCATGGTCGTATACAAAGCATAACGCTTGTTAATCTGATCATATAGAATGCATGACACGATCATATAACCTTTGTTGTTGATTAAGTAGTCCTAAAGAGGACATATGTTCGGTAGCCAAGGCATCTCTATCATAGTTTTTTTCGTCCATCATAAGTTTGTTTTGAAGATGTTCTAACATGTTAGCATTTGGCATTGGCGGACCTTATTCTTTCAATGATTTTTCCTGAAGGAGTTGACTTTGGTAGGAATTCCAACTCATATAGTACGTATTGGCGTAGGCCATCTTCGTTTACCATGCAATATGTACGTTGACCATCGTCTCTCATTTTTCTCCAATGTTTATTCTAAAGTTCAACGCGGTTTGAGATATCACAATACAAAATCATTTGTGTGAAGAGCGTACGCAACTCTGATGCAGAAGCCCAATATGATGCTTTCTTCTATTGCGGATGACCATTCTCTGTCATCTCCTAGCAACCGAAGAACCTCACGTGCTGCACGGAATGTTGGATAGGACCAACCATTAACAGTACGTATGGAAATGTAAGATTGACATATTTTTTGGTATCCTAATAGCATACGCAAGTAGAAAGTCTCTTCGCAACTTGGGTGTATGTAAATGAGTCTCCCAATCGTTGGTTGAGTGTCAAGCGATCTTCTGACCCAGGATCTTGATTGCAAGTTCCATGAGTACTTTGTAAGATAGTCTATGTATCTCAGGTGACTTCTAGAGCTGTCATATTTGTTGTTACTAAGCTATTCTCTTAGCGTGGTGCGCCTGTTGAAAGTGTTGAACGAAACATTATGTATGAGATCATTGTCCCTAAATGTAATGTTCTGCATATTCTCTGAATGAACAACGAGGTATTGAACAGCTGGGTTTCTCTAATGAATATGAAAATTGAGAATCCTCCAAGATGCCTCGTGTGGGCATATGAAATGATCATCAAGAAAATTTTGAATCTCGTTTAGATATGGCTGTGGTTGTTGTTGTTGTGAAGTAATCGTCAGACATTGTGAGCTTGTTATGGTGTAGCGAACAAGATCAGCGCCCTTTGAAATGTATTTGAAAAGATACTTGATAAGCATACTCCAACCACAGTATTCAACACTGATGTGAGCCATGAAATGCAAAAAAAAAAGAGTATGGTTGTATGGGACAATGAATCCGTCCAATTTCAGACAACCTTGAGGATTGTAAAACCATATGATTGACATTTGTAATGTATGTAACCGTTGCTATTAATTGATGTTTCTTGTCGGTATGGTTTAGGGAAACCTTTGGAGAACTTTCCATATGACATACACGGTGATGTCGGCTTTAGTAAACTGCACGAACCATGTATCATAAGTTCAGTGACAATCTAATACAGGTGAGGGTCAATAGAAGGGTCCGGAATTCGTGCATATATGTATTTGTCAACATCAGACGCGTCTTTGATCTTGTAAGCAGGAGTAACCCACATAAGTAAGTAGCAGTGCGGAAGACCTCTTTTCTGAAATTCAATAGTGTACACATCTGTGATATCCAATTAAAACATAGATGGTATAAGATCACTACATCATTAATGCAGTGGACAACTTCATAGTAAACATAGGGTGTAAGTGGCAACGAACCTGCTGCAACCTCACCAAAAGGTCTTTTTGTCTTTAACAAATTTGATGAAGGACTTAACTTTCATTTGAAAGACCATAGTAATGATGTCCGGACGATCTTGTAATTTTAGCATGGGAAATCTGGACATGAATCTTTGAATTTTTGGCCACTTAACATTACATGTAAAATTAATGAACTACTATGGGATACCATGTACCCTACAAATAGCTAATGCATCTTGATAATGTTTGTACATATAGCGTGGTCCGCCGGTAAATGAAGATGGCAAGTATGTTCGCTTACCAATGTCTCGACCTTCGGTGTCACCACGCTTTACCGCATCATGAATACCTTAAAGTAATTTAGTACGAAAAATTATTTGGTTGTGTCTTATGTAGTGTAGTCGATTTTCTTCAATACATACATAAGTGTCAACAATGTACTGCTGCGAAAGACGAATGCCTCTCAAAGGTAATGTGTACGCATTGCTCCTGTCATGAAGAACATAGCTGTAGTACATGTTTATAGTAAGTCGTCTCTCCTGGGTACCCTCAGGAACACGTAAAGAAATGTTTGGTTACCATCCGCTATCACCGTACGGGAAGAGAAATGAATATTATAAAGACATGTATGATGGGTGTTGCTTACTTATCCGTTGCACCTTGTCATCTTTATCTCGAATAACAATGTCATATTGATTACCTGTTGGGTCACCATCAGAAATAATGGCCCCAAGTGTGTTGTGCTGCTAGTTGGTCCAGTGATGAATCTGGCCAGATATCTTGAAACCATAAGGACCTGAGCCTCGGTTAATATTTGTATCAACCTTAGCACCAAAAGATCTCATAGAGAAAGCAGAGTTGCGAGCCCTAATGTTTTCCATAATTTAGACTGTTGGAAAAGATGAATGATTGTGACATAAGGTTTTCTATGAAATGGTAGAGCAACAGTACCACCTTTAAAACATTGATTGATAACATTTTGACGGGAAATTTGGATACAATCCGTTCTTCATACCAGAAGAGAGCACCGAAATGGCCACAAACCTGGTCACAGTCCCCATTGTCTATATAGAAAGGTGACACAACATCTGAACGGCATACAACAGCCGACCGACGGGCTGTAGCAGTAGATGACTCACACCTGATGTTGTCAGTTGCCATTGATGATGAAGTAGCAGTAGCGGGTGTTTGAGAATTAAGACCTTGTCTTTTACGTTACACACTTTCATAGTATTTCCAAGGTATCCTTACCTTAAAACGCAAAATTAGATTTTTATTGTGTTTTATGAATTACAAGATTAACTTGGATCCCGTTGTTTCAAATCCCTTAAAGGTTGCGTTTATATCGGGTTTGTAGCCATCATAGAAAATGAGACATTATAAAATGACCATTTGACAAAAAGATTCCAAGGATCGAAGGTGATTTACTTACCTGGGATGGTTGAGTTATAGTGCTCGTTTTCTAGGCCACAAATTATGTTATATATGTCAATTCTTTAAGTAGTCGAATGCGAGCATTCCAGTCACCATCCAAGTTTTCGGTGTTAAAACAATAGACTACGGTGGTTCGTGGACTAGTGTTTTGACATGACGTTGTATCTCGATTTATTCCGTTATTATTGTTATTTAATTCTAAAACATGAAAAAGTCGCGGTGGTTCGTGCACATGTTTAGACTCCAACATGAAGAATTCCTTTTTAACAAAAAACAACACCCTAAGGAAAGCTAACGAAATCACATTACGGAACAATTGCCTAATATCTAGTTTCACATAATATGAAACAGTGACAAAAGACAAACCTTAGATGACAGTGTGGCCAACCTTCTTGTGTTACAACCAGGAGATGCACGAAAACTGTAACATTGGACAATAAGAAAAAACTTCAACAACGGGTGACAAAGAAATAATTATCTACTATCAAAAGAGCGAAAAGTAAAGGTGCAAGAAGGCTAAAAAATACCACACAACTGGAAATGTAAAGAAAATCAAGCAACAAACCGATGGCCGGTTTGAGCGGTTCCATGATTTTAAACCGAACCGTGAACATCCCTATACTAACAAACTCGCTAATGACATTTGTTATTGTCAAGGTAAGTTTAAGGAAGACACATTGCAAGACAATACACATAGACTGAAACCAAATACGAATTAGTTTTGTTTTAGGTGATTCTGGTTTCTTATGGTTTTCAGTTTAACTGCCATTAAACCGAATAATGAACAACCCACATGAAATGGCTTAAACCAAACTAAGAACAGGACCGAATTTGATTCAAATATAGAGCCGAGCCAAATTCCTCACATATGGTAATGCGAACCCAAATACCGAATGATATTGTCTCGGTTTTTTTAATAACCAAACACGAAAAAAACAGAGACCAGCGACCCTAGACATTTCGACAAACAACTATAATGCAAGTTTCGTACAACAAACAAATAAAATGACCCGCCGAATCGCAATGCAACAAATGAAAGAAAATAACTTGGCAGCAAACGAAACAAATGAATACGTGAGACAAACAATCGCACCAAGTTATAAGAAAATCAGATCGCATGTACATACCCGTCCAAAATCACCTGCGATACAAAAACAAAATATCAAAATACAATTACTAATCCAGGTAATACAGTAACACAAAAATGAAAAGAGGGCCGAGTTTGGTCATAGGTTTAATATATTGTTTATGCATTTATGTTAACTTTGGGAGATTTTTTACCTGGTTTAACGAATTGAACCGTTTATTTTTTAGCTAAATACTTTTATAATACTAAAAAAATGACACAGTTGGCCCGCTCTTAAATAAATATGTCAATTTAGTTGATGCATTTGCTAGAATCGTGAAACTAACGGATAATTTAGTTGTACCATCATTTTCTTTCATTCAGTTTAGTGACATGAATTTCCATATTCGCAATCTGTAACATTATTTTAACTTGATTGTTAGTTGGTATTATGTCACAATGCCATACAGCCATACATCTAAAAAGAGAGATAAACTGAGCATTTTGAAAAAATAACCAATCATGACTAATATGCATCACAAAAGTAAAGTTTAAAGAATTAGATCAAATACCAATGTAGAGAAATAGATGTATTAGTTGTGTGTTGTAATCAGAAGCCCTATTTAGCCACATACGACCCTGACAAAAAAAGAAAAAAAAATTACAATAATCAAATCAATACACAACATATGAGTGATTACAACAAAAAAATTAGCAACTGATCCCATTATAATAAACCCCTGAAAACAATCAACCAACAAAAGGGAGAAACGTTTATGGTGTATGGTGGCTTACCTTTAAAGCGATGTTGACGGTTAAGTCGGAACTACAAAGTGGATGAAAAGTAAATTAGAAATCAGAAGTGAAGATGAAACGTGACATGGCGTAGATAGAGAGAAATCATAAGCAAATGGTTTGACAGATGGCACTATGGGAGGAAAGGAAGTGTCGATGAAAGACACGTGGTGCCACACACATACACCTGCATTTGTCAAATAACTTTGTCAAATAACAAAGCGTAAGGTACAACACCCATTGCAAAAAGTCAGTTGTAATTGTATATTTATATATTATATAAATAATTTTAATTTTTAAAGGTTTAATTTATATATATTTTGATAAAAAAGAGAACGCTATGTTAACGAACTGGCTGGTATCCCAAAATGTCAAAGGTGGTCAAATATCATAGTTTTAAATGGATTTGATAAAAATGAACTTTTTACGAGATTTCCAAACAATTCGGGTGAATTATGGGCCTTTTGTACAATCAATCCCGTATGAAAACAGAAACGAACCCTGCGACCAATCCAGGTATTGAAACCCTCATTTTCTGTTTTAAGTCGAATCATTTTATCAAACAGTACGTTTACTCAAGTTTGTGTGATCTTGCCTATTTTCGAAACGCGTTAACTACCAACTTGGCCAGGCACGGAAAAAGGAGAAAATGAGCCAAGAACGATTTTAAACATTTGATATCGTACAACATCACAATCTAAGACTACCGACATGTCTGGGGTAACAGTCATACCCAGACGAGATATACAGCCCGATATAGTTTAATGGCCAATGTGGCAACAGGATGTGCATGGGCTGTAGAGGCCACGTATAAAATCTAGTCGAGGATTCACTCGTGGCTTAGTATAATTACATTGCATACATACAAAACATGAATACTATGATTACGTATACCGATTTCGTATAAACTTGTGAAACTCACCAACTATTCGTAGTTGGCCCATTTTAACATGCTTTTCAGGTATTCCAAAGTTGGAATGATGTGTTAAATGCTATGTGCTAAAGTGATAAACCGTACTAATGTAGATAGAAGCAAATATATCATTAAGGAATAAAACGGCCTAGAGAATTGTTTATTTTGCAAACGCTTAGTTTGTAAATAAAGTTGAAAACCATGTAATATGATGTAAATTAATATGTTAATTTTCTTTATAAATAATGTGGTTGATACTAGTGTTATCTGTTATATTCCCATACTTCTCTTCTGCATTTACCTAGTCGGGGTGTGACAGAATTTGGTATCAGAGCCATTGGTTATAGAGAATTATGATATCCCTTATGATACCTAATATAACCATAGGATCGATTAGCTCTGGGAATAAATAATATATAATAATATATACTAATGACTTTAAGGATGAACTCGAATAGACAAGTGAGTTATTATGGCCCAGACGTAAAAACAGACTTGCTCGTATGAGGGAATTCGGGAAGAAGTCGCTGAATACTTAAATAGGTAAAAACGGCAACATACGTGTATTAAATATAACATTAACTATATATACATGTATATGAATACTTATCTGTGTTATGTGTTTGAATACGTGTATGTATTAAATTATCTTTAATAATATACATTATTATAATCTATATTATCAGATAATGTTATTTTTATACTAACCTTTGTGCAGAGCAATGTCGAGAACTAAAAATTTTACAGCTAATCAATTACCAACACTATCCAGTGAGAATGAAGAAGCAGAAGAGGATCCGGAGGAGGAAGGAATTGAGGAAATATATGAAGATGAGGGACATGACGAGGCTCTATAAGAGGCACCCGTTGATGAGCCTGACTTATTTGGTTATAGGTGTGATAGATATCCCCCTAGCGCATCACCTAGGAAAGAGACATGAGTTACCAGTACTGACCACTCACCTACTAGAGCTCCTAGATCTCCGACACCACCATCACACCATACCCTGGTGACTACATCCACTCATAGAGCTAGTAAGACTGCCCGTACAATTGCACCACAAGTTGATCGTCTACCTTCCCCACCCAGATCGACCTATCATAAGGGAGGAACTTCACGCATCTAGGTTACCGAAATAGCTCTCCTTTTTTGGGGTATACCTGCACCCGGCCAAGAACCTCCCCATTAGCCGATCCAGCCTGGTTAAGAGTATTAACTGATAAGGTAATAGAGCACTTAATAGCTATAGTCACCAACATCCAAAGAAGGCGTGATTTATATGATTATATGCTGGATATAAAACAACGGTGATGAACTTACACCGATCCAATGCTCATTCTCGGTAGCTTTTGAACAGAGTGACCACCCAGTTATGGGGTTGTCATGCAGTTATTACAACCTTAGTGGCAGTTTGTGTGTGGTTGTTGTATTATATACATATGGATAGATTGTAACAAAACTAGTATGATTTGTTGTACATAGTCTTTTGATACCCCATGCGGCACTTGTATTAGCATGTTGTGCTGACATGGAGGATATTTTTGATTTACTACTATTTCAAGCACTTGCCTTAATCGGGTTAAGTCTCTAATTCAACAAGTGGCAAATTTTGGTACTCATATTTAAGCGCTAGCAGGTTAAGCCTATGCACTGATTTTGGATGAATATGTAAAATAACAGTTACGTGTAATACAAATGTGTTCTTTGGCATAGCTGTGTGTTTATAATTATGATTATCTGGGTAATGTACTTGCTATGGTGGAAATAGTACTAATTAAGATATAGTTGATTATTGTTGTAGAATGGCCTCGTAGAAAGCTAATACTATATGTGAGGCGGAAGTGGCCAAAATGATTTCCCGGAAATTACAAGTAATGATTCCGATTGTGGTAGCGCAAGTCACTGCTGGTATACGTGAAAATACAATTTTTAACCAACCGTCGAGCACCAATACGGCCACTAATACTACACCTCCGCCTAATACTAATATAGCTATGAATACTACTTTCCCATTGAATACTAATAATTCCACGAATTTAACTCCCCCACCGTATACCAACACTTCTGATAACGTGAATCCCCCGCGTTGGGAATGTTCGTATGAACAGTTTATGTAATGTGGACCCATAAATTTCAGTGATACTGAGGAACCAAATGGATTGAAAAGTTTGAATCCATAATTAACATCAGCAACTGTCCACTAGACTGTATAGTTAAGTATGCTACTAGCATCTTTGTTGATCATGTCTTAATGTGGTGGAATATGATTGTACAAACTCAGTGACAAGAAGCAATTAATTGTATAACATGGGTTGAACTTAAACCCCTTGTGTTAGAACATTTTTGCCCAAGAAATGAAATTCAGAGGTTGGAACACGAACTCTGGAATTTAGAAATGAGAGGTGCTGATCATTTAATTTACACAAACCGTTCCAACGAATTGGCTGGTTTATTACCGTGGTCAGTTATTCGGGAATCTAAGCGCATTGAATGTTATATTTAGGGGTCAACCCCAACAGTGAGGAGTATAGTTAATTTTGTATCCCACCCAACCTTGGAAAGTGCCGTCTCGCAAGCCGGTGTTGTCACATTCGACCTTACAAAACACGGTGTATTAAGAGTACCAGGGGAATCATCTAGTCTGAAACGAACTGATTATATCTCTAGAGCACAAGTGAAAGCTTAGAATAAACGAATCCATCTTGCAACTTAAAGTTATGCTATGTCCAGTTATGACTTGAAACATGATACGTACAAAGGGTCGTTGCCGAAATGCGGAAATTTTAATCTGCATCATAAATGCGAATGTCGAACGGCCGTATGTCAAAGATGTGGAAAGACTGGGAATTATGCCCGAAATTGTAGAACTCTAATGGATACTCCAAATCGACAATCTCAAACAACCCAACCTCATCGTCCAGAAACACCTAGTCCCCAACCAATTCGACAACGATCTATTCAGCAAACCTCACATGCAATAAACATTCGTACATGTTATGAATGTGGTAGTATGAAACACGTTAGGAGATACTGCACCAAATTAAACCCCGGTGCAGTAAGAAGACAAATCCAAGGGCAAGCATCAACTTCTAATCCAGCTAGGGGACACACTTTCGTAAATGAACTGGGCGAAGCGTGATAGGATCCCGATGTAGTAACAAGTACATTCTTAGTTTCTGATTATAATAATTTCATTTTACTTGATTCGGGATTTGATAGAAGTTTCGTATCTATTAAACTTTTACCTTTGGGCAATATGCCGATTAGTGAACTAATAACCCAAATGCCCCAAACAAGAAGGGTTATGCTGGCCCTCATCCTCTCTGTGCCAAATGTAACCGCCACCATTATGCTTAATCCCCTTGCCGACTATGCACTCAATGCAACTGTTATGGCCATCTTGCTAATACTTTCCGTATACCACCTGGTACACAAGCCGTTCAAACCCGGTCTACACCCCTACTACTAGACCTGCTACAAACCCTGCTCAGCTCGGTGTTCCTAATACCCGTGTTTGCTACAACTGTGGAGGCCTAAACCATCTCTGCAATGCTTGCCCATTACTTTCTCATGCTCATCAAGCCGATGTCATGCCTGCACCTCACTATGTTACTCATCCACCACAAGCCTACCCTGCACCATACTATACAACTCAAGCCTATCAAGTGAAAACCTACCAACCCCAAACTCCTCTAGCTTATGCCCCGCAAGCCTATGCTCCTCAAGTGCCTTAACTTATGGCTCCTCCATCGACATCAATTCAAGCTCCTGTTATTCAAGCTTCACCTTTAAACCAAGTTGCTCAAACCCCTTAAAGGGTCCAATGGTCGTGCTTTTATGATGAACGTGAATCAAGCTCAAAGCTCTAATGATGTGGTTAATGGTACGTTTCTCATTGATAATCATTATGCTTTGGTATTATTTGATACGGGTGCCGATAAGAGTTTTATTTCTTTGGATTTTGCGTATATTATTGATAAACTTCGGCGTAAGTTATCTAAGCCTTTTACCGTAGAAGTAGCCTATGGAAATTCTATTATTATTGATTCAGTAGTCTGGGATTGCATCATAACTCTTAATAAAGTCAAGTTCCTTATTGACCTCATTCTAATGCAAATGGGTACTTTTGACATTATCGTAGGGATGGATTGGTTAACTCTTAATCGTGCCGAAGTTGTTTGTTTTGAGAAATTTACTCGTATTCCTCTAGAGACTCGTCGAATCCTTAACATTTTCGAATATACTCCAACGTCTAAGCTTAAACTTATGTCGTGCTTTTAATCTCAACGTTATTTGCGCAAGAAGTGTTTGCTTTCTTAGCTCTCGTGGTGATGAAAGAACGTAAAGAGAAGAAAATAGAAATCCCGGTTCTATGTGACTTTCCAAATGTTTTTCCCGATGATGTCATCGGTCTTCCTCCTGTTCGTCAAGTTGAATTTCGAATGACCTTATACCCGGAGCTACCCCTGTAGCTAAAGCCCCTTACCGTCTTTCACCTTCCTAAATTCAAGAACTCTAGAGCCAACCCAAGAACTCTTGGACAAGGATTTTATTTGCCCGAGTTCTTCTCATTGGAGCGCACCTGTCCTTGTTGTTAAGAATAAAGATGGTTCATTCCGCATGTGTATCGATTATCGTGAACTTAACAAGCTTACCGTCAAGAATCGATATCCGATTTCTTGTATCGATTATCTTTTCGATCAACTTTAAGGAGCTGAATGCTTCTAGAAGATCGATCTCTATTTGGGTTATCATCAACTTCGTGTTAATGAAGAAGATATACCCAAGACTGCTTTTCGTACTCGTTATGGGCATTACAAGTTCTGTGTTATGCCTTTTGGGCTAACCAATGCACCCACAATTTTCATAGATCTTATGAACCGTGTGAGTAAACCCTACTTGGACTGGTTCGTTATTGTTTTCATTGATGATTTCTTAATCTATTCGAAATCCAAGAACAACCACAAAGAGCACCTTCATGCCATTCTTGACCTGCTTTGTAACGAAAAATTTTACACCAAGTTTTCTAAGTGCGAGTTTTGGCTTAAAGAAGTTCAGTTTTTGGCCCACATTATTAACAACAAGGGTATTCATGTTGATCCCACGAAGATTGAAGCCGTTAAGAATTGGAAACAACCTACTTCTCCTACCGAAGTTCGATATTTTCTTGGTTTGGCGGGATATTACCGTCGTTTCAGTCTAAACTTTTCCAAGATCGCATTGCCCTTCACCACTTTAACACACAAGGGTAAACCTTATGTTTGGGGGTCAAAGCAAGAAGAAGCCTTTCAAACCCTTAAGGACATGCTTTGTGATGCTCCTATTCTTTCTCTTCCCGAAGGTAATGAAGATTTCATCGTTTTCTACGACACTTCCAACCAAGGTCTTGGTTGCGTTCTCATGCAACGAGGCAAGGTTATCGCTTACGTTTCGAGACAACTCAAGGTTCATGAGAAAAACTATACGACGCATGACCTCGAGCTTGGTGCTATTGTATTTTCCTTGAAAATTTGGAGGCATTACCTCTATGGTACGAAGTGTGTGGTGTTACTGATTATAAGAGTCTCCAACACATTTTCGATAAAAAAGAATTCAATATGAGACAACGTCGATGGGCCGAGTTGCTTAGGGAATACGAATGCAAAATTAGTTATCATCCCGGAGAGGTGAATGCCGTGGCTGACGCTCTCAGTCATAAGAAGCCACTCAAATCCATACTTCTTTCTTGTGTTCTCGTCCAGAATGATCTCGAAAAGCGTGTTCTCTATGCTCGACACCAATCCGTTACCGAAGGCAATATGTATGATGAGATGTCGTGTTGTGCTGAAACCCAACCCAATGGTCCGCTTTACTTTCTTAACCGCTTATGGATTCCCGATCATGATAATATTCGCACATTTATTATGGACGAAGCTCAAAAGTCACGATATTCCATACATCCCTGTGCGGATAAGATGTACGTCTATCTTCGTTCCATCTATTGGTGGCCCGGAATGAAGAAAGATATTGCTCTTTATGTTTCTAAATGCCTTACGTGCTCCAAAGTGAAAGCCGAACATCACCGACCTTTTGGCATACTCGAGCAACTTCCCGTCCCCGAGTGGAAATGGGAAGGTATTGCTATGGATTTTATCACTAAGCTTCCTTCTATTCGTAAGCAGCATGATAGTATTTGTGCAATCGTTGATCGCTTGACCAAGTCTGCTCATTTTATCCCTATCAAAGAGACCTATTATGTTGATCAATTGGCGCGTATTTACGTTGAGAAGATTGTTTGTCATCATGGAACTCCGTTAACTATTATTTCCAATCGTGATGGTCGTTTACTTTTCGCTTTTTGAAATCCCTATAATCTGCTTTGGGTACTCATTTGGATCTTAGTACTGCCTATCATCTGCAATATGATGGTCAGTACGATTGTACGATTCAAACTCTGGAATATATGCTCCGCTCTAGTGTCCTTGATTTTGGAGGCAATTGGGATATTCATCTACCGCTCATCGAGTTCTCTTATAATAACAGTTTCCACTATAGTATTGGTATGGCACTTTTTAAGCACTCTATGGTCGTAAGTGTTGTTCCCCTATATGTTGGAACGAAGTTGTAGAATCTAAAATCACCGATCCGGAATTAGTTCAAGAGACAACTGACCGCATTGCTCAAATTTGTCAACACCTCCTTGCTGCTCGCACTAGCCAGAAAAGTTATGCTGATAAGAGACGTAAACCCCTAGAGTTCAGTGTTGGTGATTTTTTTCTACTCAAAGCATCCCCTTGGAAGGGGGTCATTCGTTTTGGAAAGAAGGGAAAACTAGCTCCTCGTTTTGTTGGTCCTTTTGAAATCCTCGATAGAGGTGGTTCTGTTGCTTACTGACTCAAGCTTCCTGTTGAACTCTCTAATGTTCACCCGGTGTTTCATGTTTCTAATCTCAAGAAGTGTCTTGCCAAGAGTAATCTCCGCATCACCCTCGATGAAGTTCGTATCGACGAGAACATGCATTTTATTGAGCAACCCGTTGAGATCATTGTAACATTTGTCAAAATTTTCACTAATATAATCAAGTTTATCCATCCTAATATCGTTTATTAATAAAATCTATATTTATTAAGATCTATTATCTTGCAAAGTCAACAAAAAAGTCAAAATTTCGGTACGAAACGAGAAAAACGTGCAAAAATCTCGGGCAGCGAGCCAGAAAGTAAATAAATCATTAGATTGATTAAACAATCTCAAAAATTCAAAATATATATGAAAACATGTGAGACAAGATAAAAAAATAATTTAGAAAGACTCAAATCACGAAAATTGGAAAATAAGCAAACACGAGTCAGTACAGGACCTGGAAAGGCCCCACATAAACTATTACAAGAAATGGTTTTTCATGGTTCATACTGTCAGGAATTTGATTTCATTCAAAGTCTGACAAAAATTATTGAAAACGGAATTCATTTGGGTATTTAAAACGTGAAATACGTTAAACGGATAACCGAAAATCACCTAGGTATTAAAACCCCTCATATACCCCCACTCCCTAGGTCGCCCCCACCCCCACCCTTGGACACCTCACTCCCCAAGTGTTCCAATCCTAATTACCCAACTAAACCTCTAATGATTATCTTCTAGAACCTTATGAGTTGTTAACCATCTAGCCACTCCACCTCTCACTCTAAATCACCAACACATTACTCTACCCATCCCTCTCCCTCTGCCTTTAAAATTTGCGGCCCAACAACCTCCTTGACCATACTCATTCAAAATTCAAATTATCACACATAATCAGTAACATGGAAGTTTAAATCAAGATCAAGAAAGGATTAAGGTATCAAGTGATGTGTGGGTAAAAGTACATATTTTAAGTGTTTTATATTGTGTGTTTTACTTGTTTATATGTATCGAACACAAATACTTTGATAGGTTTTATGTTTACAAGTGTGCGGAGATTAAAGAAGCTAACTTGGAGCATTCATGATGGAGTGTAAATGAAAGTGATGATCTATGAGATGATAGAGAATTGAAATACGAAGACAACGGGGAGCAAAACGGAGTTGAAACGAAGATTTTATGAAGAAAACAGTTTTGGCCTAGCAGGACCGTAAAGCAGTCATCACAGACCGTAGCTTACGGTCTGACCGTAAGCTACGGTGGCCAGACCGTAGCTTAAGGTCTGGTCTGACGGAAAATGGGTTTTTGGGTGATTTTCTTCCAAATTTAAAGCCCAAAAAACCCTAAAGTCGATATCAGTTGATATTATTCAGTTTTGGGGCGATTTGGGGCCATTCTCCACCATCATAACACCTTCCAATCATCATAATCTTCCATGTTATCATCCATGCAACAATCAATGAAGCTATTCAAGATCAAGATGCAAGGCTAAACCTTTCGTGACCATCTCCGGGAGTAGGGTTGTGTTTGTAAGAAAGAATTTTTGGTATTTGAATCTTTACATTGGAACTAGTGTTGATCAATCATTCGGTTGATTAACCTTTTATGTTTGTTTATGCATTCAACAGTTTTTTGTAATGAATGTTTTGTGATTTTATCAGTTTATTGATTTGTGGTCATCAACTTTTAGGATTAAATTCTTTGAGTCATTGACCCGTTTAACTTTAGCCATTAAATCACTTATATTTATCAAACACTAAAACTGGTAATCAATTAGGTTATTATTCATCCAAACCAATTGTTCGGATTAAGTTCTATCAATCAGTAAGGTCAAATATCTAGTCTTTTGATTATAGGTGTAATCAAATGAGTTTTCCAAATAGGTTTAATCCATTGGTCTAGCTTTTTTCACAACCTGAAACTTGGAGTTGGTTATCTTTCTCTGAATTGTTTTACAACCAAACAATATTTAAACCGCTTGACATCCTCTGTCCACACTAATTATTTTTATAAGAAAATTTGAGTTTAACTTGAACTTTCCACTGATTCCCTGTGGATTTGACACCTTACTTTCCCTACCTAGTAAAGGTATTTTATAAATGTTTTTAATTGACCTTTAGACATCGATCAAAATGGCGCCGTTGCCGGGGAATCAACGTGCAAAGTGCTAGTTTTAGTTTTTATTCTTCTTTTACTTTGTTTTTTTGTTTGATTTTACGCTGGGTATTCTTGTGTTTCATGTGTGTAGGTAACTCACAATGACAGGGAGTTGGGTTTATGACCCGCATGAAGGATATAAGGTCGTAGAGGACGATGACTCGTACCATACACATTCATATCATGGCCCACCTTCAGGAAACTCTCAAGGCTTCTACGAGTCAGATAACCAAAGAAACTTCAACCAGCAAGGTCGCAACATGTGTTATCAATCTGAGAAGAGAATTAACGGTTACAAGTTTGAGGATGATTCGGAGTAAGATAGTGAAGGGTCCGATACGCCAACTTTTGTAATTTATCAAGAGGACGAGGACTACTACTACCATGAACATCCTCAACCAATATACAAGGAGGACCCTCAATATTATAATCATGGTGGTACGTATCAAAGGAATTATCAACAAGATCAAGAAGATTCCTCGAGTAACAAAGATGTTTCTTGGAAAGACGTTATGGATTTTCTGAAGGAGATGAAGTGAGATAAATAAGCTCACAATCATGCTTTAAATAAGAGGTTAGAACTCCAGGAAACGTTTAATGATACTCAAGATAAACTGGTGAGTCAACTATTAGAAGAGGTGGCTCAAATTGAACGAGAACAAGAAAAGTTGGTTAGTGGTGCCATGGTGGATGATGAAGTGATAGATGAGCTTCAAGGGATTTCAGAGCATGAAGTGGAGGAAGTGTTTGTGGAAATTAATACCACACCAACTCTTTCAATCATTAAAGAGTCAAAAAGTACAATGGTTGTGATTGAAGATGATAATATAGAGGGAGAGAGTTCAAACTTTTTAGGTCATGAAGTTGAAAGTTTAGACCCGGTTGAAGACATAATAGCCTTTGAAAGACCGGTGATTGAAGTAAACTATGTGAATCCTAATTGTTCTCCCATACTAGTCACATTGATAAATGAAGTTGGGGGAAATAGTGAAAGTTCAAGAAAAAGAAAGGCGATTCTAGAATACCTTGAGCAAAATTTGATGAAATGGCCTTGTATTCGGTATACACGAGTATTAACCATGAGAAATAGGGTTTGGGTCCGACATGTCACTTACCGAGCTTACACGGGAAACTCGGTGGGAAAATGCTCGGTTCGGCCCCGATCAATATTTGATGTTTCAAAGATAAGAAACAATGTGTGGGCTAGGCTTGTTCGTTACCGAGCATAGGTTGGAAATTCTGAAGGTAAATTTTCATTCACACCGACCCGTAATTGTTTATCAGACATCTTGAACATAAAGAAAGAAGCGGAGCCGAGGTGCGTCAACTACCGAGCTTTTACACGGAATTCGGTAGGGAAGTGTCCGCTTAGACCACCGTAAACATCATACCAGGTTACGGTCTGGCTAAAGACCTTAACAAAAACTTATCGCTAACCGGGAGGCAACCCGGATTTAATTTTCAATTTGTATTTTATTTTAGTTTTTTGTATTTTGTTTAATCGTTAAATTTCAAGCGTGCCATTGTAGCAAAAGTCAAGTGTGGGGATACCACACATGGAAAAGTCAGAGTTTGCAATGTTTTGGTAAAGAATCATCTTAACATGAGTTGCAGATTCCCATGGTGCGTTCATACTTTGCTACGGTTGATTCAGGTACGTGTATATTTTTGTTGTATCCGAACTTTGTGGGTGTAGTTCACTATAAACCCTCACGAGACCTTACTCGTCCACCCGGGCTACCGGGGGGTTTAAATGGCTTGTTGCATATGCTAAATGCAATCGTGATTCCTACGAAAGTGAGTTAGGTCTTTTAACATTTTTACTCGTTTAACAAATTTAATTATGAAATTTATTTAACTCAGCTTGATAATTATAATCAATAGTTTTGCAAACAGTTTAAAAGGCATATTCTAATATTGTGAGAAGCATGCTTCTACACGTGTGAGAGTTTGCAGATATTGTTGAGAGAGTTGAGGAGACAGGTTCATCTGGAGCAAGCACGAGTGAATACGAGTTACCTATATCAGGTGATTTCGTTTTCATAATTTTCTTTGTTTTATTAGTTGCGTTGTTAAAAGTATAATTGTATAAATTGTTATGACCATCACATTAAGCCCAGTTTTAAAATTAAAAAAATAATAATAAGCAGTAAATTTTAACCCCTTCCTCGTTAATGTTCGTTTAAAAGTTATATTTTTAAACATTGAAAACAATGTCAACCTCAAGTGTGGGGATGGGGGAAAAATTGAAAATTTTGGCCTTAGAGTTCCTTGATTGTGCGCAAAAGCCGGAATGGTAACTTGTTAATTGCTAGTATTAATGCCAAGTATAGGTCTTTGGTCATGGTCAATTTTTAAGCTTCTCGAAAGTCTTCCATGAAAATGTTTTTCAAAAAGAAAAATTAAAATGGACCGTTTAGATGGGGATAACGAGTCATGGGGACAGGTATACATGTTTCATATCGGCAGCCTAATTCCTCCGGTATGTCATGTGAGTGCCATTATAGAGAGTAACCAGTATGTCCATGATATCTAGAACTTGATTGTCTTATGCATTTCGAGATCTTAATACCATCACCTGTATGGAGAAATAGGACTGTAGAAAACCCATTTTATATTGGTCTTACATAAAAAATAAAAAAATAAAATAATACTCCCTACCCTACATTATCCATTAGGAGCCATGTTTGTGCCTTTTCCCTTTCGTTTGTTAAAACCCACATGCCATGCTTGCCTTGGCCTTTTATTATTTTTAACCCTGTGGATGAAACCCGATATGTTAGAGTTGAATATAAGTTGTTTGTCGAGCATAGTACACAATGTACGTATGTATCGAGTCAGTTGTTCGTATAAATTGATGTTAGTATTTGTTTTAAAAAAAAAGAAAAAAAAGAGACCGAAAAAAAAAACTTGGAAAATCAGAAAAACTCAAAAAAGAGTCAGTGTTTAAAGTCAGTACCGTGTGTAAGTAATAGTTAGTGATTTTTTTGTTTGTTTGAATAAATTGGGTTTCATCCACCATAAGTCACTAAATAAATCCACTTTCACACCCTAACCTAAGCCACAACAAAACACTTAGTTCTTTTCTCTATGAAACCGGTGGGTAATGAGTGGAGATATGACCTGCTCCCAAGCTTACTAAATTGTGTTCATACTTGGTATTGAGGGCAGAGAGATACTAGCACATTTTTTTCTGGTCCAGATATTAAACTGAGAGGAGAGATGTTATATTAAGAGGGGTATGAACATGTGTGCCTTAACCGGAAACAGAGTACACTCTTTTGGGCGGTTTCATAGTTTTAAAATGTATCACTAAATTATTTGGTGGGTTATCAACCTTGACAGTGTTAGTTCTTGGGAATTGTGTATGACCTTATACCTCACGAGTATTAATACTGATAATTGATGAACCGTCGATCGAGGTGTATGTGTTGCATGAGAGTTTGCTTGAGGGCAAGCAAATGATAAGTGTGGGATGTGATGTGTGGGTAAAAGTACATGCTTTAAGTGTTTTATATTGTGTGTTTTACTTGTTTATATGCGTCGAACACAAATACTTTGATAGGTTTTATGTTTACAGGTGTGCGGAGCTTAACGGAGCTTAAAGAAGCTAACTTGGAGCATTCATTATGGAGTGGAAATGAAAGTGATGATCTATGAGATGATAGAGAATTGAAATACGAAGACGTGGCCGCAAACGGGGAGCAAAACGGAGTTGAAACGAAGAATTTATGAAGAAAGCAGTTTTGGCCTAGCAGGACCGTAAAGTAGTCATCACAGACCGTAGCTTACAGTCAGCTACGATGGTCAGACCGTAGCTTACGATCTGTTCTGACAGACAATGGGTTTTTCGATATCATTCAATATTATTCAGTTTTGGGGCGATTTTGGGGCCATTCTCAACCATCATAACAACTTCCAATCATCATAATCATCCATGTTATCATCCTTGCAACAATCAATGAAGCTATTCAAGATCAAGATGCAAGGCTAAACCTTTTGTGACCATCTCCGGGAGTAAGGTTGTGTTTGTAAGCAAGAATTTTTGGTATTTGAATCTTTACATTGGAACTAGTGTTGAAAAAACATTCGGTTGATTAACCTTTTATGTTTGTTTATGCATTCAACAGTTTTTCGTAATGAATGTTTGGTGATTTTATCAGTTTATTGATTTGTGGTCATCAACTTTTAGGATTAATTCTTTGAGTCATTGACCCTTTTATTTTAACCATTAAATCACTTATATTTATCAAATCCTAAAACTGGTAATCAATTAGGTTATTATTCATCCAAACCAATTGTTCGGATTAAGTTATGTCAATCAGTAAGGACAAATATCTAGTCTTTTGATTATAGGTGTAATCAAATGAGTTTTCTAAATAGGTTTAATCCATTGGTCTAGCTTGTTTCACAACCTGAATCCTGGAGTTGGTTATTTTTCTCTTAATTGTTTTACAACCAAACAATATATAAACTGCTTGACATCGTCTGTCCACACTAACTATTTATATAATAAAATTGGAGTTTAACTTGCACTTTCCACTGATTCCCTGTGGATTCGACAACTTACTTGCCCTAGCTAGTAAATGTATTTTATAAATGCTTTTGATTGACCTTTCTACATCGATTATCAAGGAACCATTAGAAAGGTTTAAAGCTAGGGAACACACACCACTATCATTCACCATTTTCATCTTTAACAAACTCAAGAAATCAAGTATTTTTAAGTATTATATTATGGCAAATTAAGTATTGATTATAGATATACAAGGATTATTGTGCTTGAGTTTGATTTTAAGATTGATAAGGTGTGTAGTGTATGTATATGTATGTGTGCTGTGGATATATGTATATATATGTATGAAAGAATCAAAACTCCATACACATGCATACATATATCCTAAAGACCTTATATTGATTATTAGATTGAATATGGGGTATTAATAATCTCTTTAATATTTGATAAACTTGATTATAGGGTTTGTTATTAGAATAACGTTGGATTGATTGTTATTCGTTAACTTGTTCATATGGACCTAGATTGTTGAAAACTGTTGTTAGAAATGAATAAAACAAGAATGTGTTCATAATTGTGAAAATTGGGGATTTTTGGTATTAAGTTAATTTATAGGTTTTGAACACATTTTTGGATCAAAAGATGTTGTAGGACAAATTAAATGTAAGTAAGATAGGTTGCATGTTAGATTTGATAATTGAAACTTGAAGAATGTTGGAATTACTAAATAAGGAAACTTTAATCTATAAAAAGATGAAAATTTAATTTTGATACTTGGAATAGTTAACTAATTGTTGAAATAAAAAACAACTTACTAAAGATAGAAACTTTGTTAAATAGTGAATTAAAATAATAAAATGGAATAAATTATTTAGAATGTATGAAACCTCTATCAAACTAATTGAATGAATTAAACATAAAATTGTATTTAATTAAAGTGGAAACATTAGATTAATTAGATTTATCTAAGAATAAAAGTTACTAAAATGGAAAACTTTGTTAGAACAACACTTAGAAAATTTATAAGAATCCATGATTTGAAAGATTGATTAAAAGGTTGATAAAAATGGGAATAATATAGTGGCTAGTTACAATGGTATAGAAACTTCTAAAAAGCTAAAACATAATGATATTAAAAAGAATAATACTTGGATCATGAACATATACATTCTTTTAAAAAGAAATTGAGAATCTTTGTTTAAATGTGATAATTTGGAATTATTAGGAATTTATAAAATAAGTTAAAATCTGGAATTTTAGGATATTTAAACATAATAGTGTATATATAAATAACAAGTCTAACTAGTAACATTGTTAAGGTAATCTAAAATACGAACTAGGAGCCGAAAAACCCGATTAAACGTGTCTTACGAATATATACAGTCAAAACTGCAATTTATGGTAAATTATATGTTATTATATCTATGTTTAGTTCATAGGATGATTGATATAGACTTGTAGAATTTATTTGACTCGCCGGTAACTTAAACGGTCGAAAAATCGACTTTTTGAACGAAACCTACATAACTATTATGGACTGTTTTAGAACAACCCCTAAAGTGTTAAAATACTCATGTATAACATAAGTTAATACATGAGAAAATGACAAGATAATAAAACTTAGTCCTAAACGGTTCGTGTCATGAAAACCGACACGAATACGTTTAAAAAGTTGCTATTTTAAGAAAATATTAACAAAAATGAAATAATATATTTTCACAAGTTAACTTGTAAAACTTGATTAATATATATGTAAAAGTATTTTTCCATAATTTATAATTTATATTTTAAACGAAAAACCGAAACAATGCATTTTTAACACAAAACCGACAAAAACTGGGAAGTTTTATGAAAAATAGAAAATTAATATTTCCTTAAATATTCCAGCAACTGAAACTTAAAATATTTTATTATATTTTAATTGTTTATTAATTAATTTAATTAAATAATAGTTAACGAAAATCCGAACTGTGTGTACTCGCTTATGTGCCTATGTGTTTATGTGAATACTAGCATAAGACTTATAAAATAAAAACGAGTTTTGTATAAAAACTTAAATTAAGTTTTTATTAACAAACGTGTTCTAATATAGGAAAAGGGATTTTTGAAAAACGATAAGCTATAAAACCGTGAGTTTTTTTATCGAACCCACTCGTTTTTTAACTGGAGTTGTTTTAATCGATATTTAATTGTGTTTTGGGGGAAATGCATATTCTTCATTTCATATGGAATTCATTGATATTGTAAAGGCATTTTATTTTACAAACTGTGTCTAATGCGGGATGGGTCTAGTTGGCTAAATAACTGCTAACCGAATTAGTAAGGGCATAGAAATATGGGTAGATCTATTAGGGTGACACCCCCCACTTCCAACCGCGTTGGGTTAAAAGTGGGTATATTTTGAGTACGATATGTTTCGAGTTATCAACTATGATAGTCATACGTAATGTTGTATTCTTAGCTAGTTTACAACAGCACATTTTGTTTAAGAAATGAAATGCCTATTTTTTTGTGATGTAATGACGGTAGATCATTACACACGGTTGGTGTTATAATGGTAGTAAGCCATTATATGCGTATATTTTGGATATATTTCGGGGTGTAGTGACGATTACACACGAAATGATATCGGAATTATTATATGGATGATGTTTTCGATTCGTATATATATATATAATATATATATATGTATATAGATATAAGGACTATTTTTGTTATAAAGGGAAACTCATCAACACATTCTATTGATCGATATTTTAATATGCTTTTCAGGTAAGTGAAGATTTCGAGGTGGCACGGGAGGGCGTGTAGTTTTTGAACAAAGTTGGAATAGTGTAAACCGTGCAATAGCACGTGTAATAAACTCTGATAATGTAAAATATTTTCTTTAATAAAGGATAATGCTTTTATTATTAATTAATTGTCTATTGTTATTGGCTATCGGCATCTGTCATAACCCGAATGAATTTAGTTAAGTCTTCTGCTGTGTTAAGTTAAGATTTTCGAGGTGTGACAGAAGTTGGTATCAGAGCCAATAGTTATAGAGAATTAGAAAATAAAAGGTTTTCTAAACTATAACCTTAAGTTCAATCACACGCTCCTTTCCTGCCACTCGAAACAAAAAGGTAACAATATGTATATATAATAATTGATTATTACTAACATGAATTGATATGTTCTTTACAGATGACTTCCTCAGTAGTGATTGTGACTTTACCAGCTCCAGCGACGATAGCACCCGGTCATCACCAGTCGAGTTTCGACAGGTAATTGCACTTCGGGAACCGCACCCCTCAAGGTGTATTCCCGAAAGAGAACTAGAGCCCTCACGATGCACCGGCCCCCGTTACTGCTATCCCACTAGCTGTGATCCCACCTCCACCACCGCCTCCCTCACCAGAGCCGGTGGTAGAGGAAGGACCCTCCGATCACGAGATGCTTATGATTCTTCTAGGAAAGTTCTCGGCTTATGAGAACATTGTTCACAATCTTGTGAATCGTGTCCTTGCCATAGAACACAAGCAAGGCACAGATTACCAAACGCATAATGCTTTGTGCCATTTTGTGTATGTTATGAAGAATCAAGGGTTGCTCACGGAGGCCAGGGTGAGAGAACTTGAGATGAAGAATGGCGTGATGGAGCCTTGTTTTTGTTACTTGATGAGCATTCCACTAGGCATAGCTCACAAGTAGTATGTTTATTTTGGGTAGTATGATATGTAATTTATAATGAACTTGTAGTCTTTTGTATGGTTGTGGTAACTTTGGCAGGAACATAAAAACAATGGTGGGTGACTAAGGTGTAAGTATGTACACCTAATTTTGATAAATTTTGGTAATTATAAAATCCCACTCTTTGACGATTATCTATATTTGTGTTATGAATGATGTTATTTAATTCTTTAAAAGTTTAGAAAATATTACTTTTTCCAAAACTAACAAAATTATATTCTTTTTCTAAAAAGAACATGGCACCCAAAACAAGACGAGCAACTAATAATCAAGCATCCGGATTACCTTCCTCTCAATATGAGTCAGCTCAACTAATCGCTCAACATGTAAATACGACACTCGAGCAACATGAGGCTAACCATAGAGCAAGACAAAACCCCCGAAATACAACTAATAATCTAAACGGAGGAACACCTAGGACCGGAAATCTAAACGAAAACCCCTCAGGTAGTACGGTAAGCGGGTGCTCATACAAAACTTTCCAAGGTTGCGGACCGAAAGAATTTACCGGTGGCCGAAGGACCTTTGGAAATTATCCGATGGATCGAGAATATGGAATCTGTAATGAAAATCAGTGATTACACTCCTCTCGAACGGATAAAATACGGAGTATGTTCATTCCGTGATGAGGCACTCGAGTGGTAGAACTCCATAACTCAAAATCTTAGAGAAGATACCGCTTACCTTCTAACCTGGGAAGAACTGAAAGAAATGTTGCTAAAGGAGTATTGTCCCCGAATCGAACTTCAGAAGATCAAATATGGCTTCTGGCAGTTAAAGATGGAAGGTGCCGACATCGGAGGATATACTTCCCGATTCAACGCATTGGCTCGACTGGTACCCTGTCTGGTTACGCCTGAAGATGCAAGAATCGAGAGGTACATCTGGGGATTAGCTCCCGAGATCCGAGGAATGGTCACCTTCTCCAAACCAACCACCATCTAGTCCGCCCAAGAGCTGGCAAAATCGTTAACTGATGATGCAGTTCGAATGGGAACTCTAATAAATTCTGGAAAGAAAGATGCCGCCACAGAACCCACATGAAAGACAACTACCAAGAATCAGAAACCCGGAGAACTCAAACGGAAGTGGAATGGTAACTCAGGAGGATAGTTCAGAGAAACCAAGGAGCAGGAAGAATGTTTGCAGCAAACGCAAGAGGACCAGGAGGAAGCTCAAGACAGGGATCCACCTATACCAGGTGGGGAAGAATTCATACTGGTGAATGCTGGAAACGTAACCGATGCAACCATTTCGGTCATGTGATTCGTGACTGTTACGCGAAGATAGCAACATCCACGGGAAGCCGAACTTCCGGATGTTTCAAATGCGGTGTCATCAGACATTTCAGAAATGAATGCCCCAAACTTAAAAATCAAAATGCTAGGGGCAAAGCATTTGAGATGACGCGAAGAAGGCCCGGAAGGACTCATCCGTAGTCACAGGTACGTTTCTCATTAATAATCACTATTCTTATGTACTATTTGATACCAGAGCAGATCTAAGCTTTGTTTCTAATCAATTCAAATCCCTTCTCGGTATCAAACCTAGTAAGTTAGATGATAGCTACACAATTGAATTAGCTAACGAAAAACTAATCGAGACCAGTGAAGTGGTTCAAAACTGCAACATTCTGTAAGAAAACCGTAGGTTTCCAATCGATCTTCTACCTGTAGAATTAGGCAGTTTTGATACTGTAGTAGGAATGGACTGGTTATCCAAAAATGGAGCTGAGATCATATGTTCGAAAAGCTAGTTCGTTTACCAACCACAACTGGTCAATGTATGAACATTCAAGGAGATCATAGTAACACAGAGTTAAAACTCTCTAGTATCACATAAACCCGCAAAATGCTAAGGAAAGGATGTCCGACTTTTCTTGTCAATGTGGTCGACACAAAAGCAAAAGAACGGAAAATAGACGATATTCCTGTAGTCCAAGAGTTTCCAGAAGTTGTTCTTGAAGATTTTCCTAGATTACCTCCTCAGCGTCAAGTCGAATTCAGAATCGATCAGGTTCAGGATGCCACTCCGATAGCTCGATCTCTGTATAGATTGGCACCATCGGAAATAGAAGAGTTATCTAACCAACTTCAGGAATTACTGGACAAGGGATTTATAAGACCAAGTTTCTCACCTTGGGGAGCTCCAGTCTTATTTGTGAAAAAGAAGGACGGCTCTTTCCGAATGTGTATCGAATACAGAGAGCTGAACAAACTTACCATTAAGAATCGGTACCCACTACCGAGGATTGATGATTTGTTCGACCAGTTGCAAGGATCAAGCTATTACCCAAAGATCGACCTACGATCAGGGTATGATCAGTTACGTATTGCAGAAGAAGATGTTACTAAAACTGCTTTCAGAACTCGCTATGGCCATTAGGAATTTCTGGTCATGCCATTTGGTCTAACGAATGCACCCGCTGTATTCATGGACATTATGAACAGAGTTTGTAAGCAATATTTGGACAAATTCGTGATAGTATTCATCGATGACATATTTATATACTCACGAACCAAGAAAGAACATGAGCAACACTTGAAATTAATTTTAGAATTTCTAAAAGAAGAAAAGCTATATGCCAAATTTTCCAAGTGTGATTTCTGGCTTCAAGAAGTCCTCTTTCTAGGGCATGTAATCAATGAAAATGATATCCTATTGGATCCAACAAAAGTTGAAGCAATTAAGAATTGGGAGACACCAAGGTCACCCTTGAAGTGCGATAATTTTTGGGATTAGTTGGTTATTACCGTAGATTCGTTGAGATCTTTTCTTCTATAGCTCAACCCTTAACCCAACTTACTCAGAAAGACAAGAAATATGAGTGGACAGAAAAGCAAGAAGAAGCTTTCCAACTGCTTAAACAAAAGTTATATAGTGCACCAATCATGTCCCTTCCAGAAGGAAGCAATGGATTCATAGTTTACGGTGATGTACGATTAGACCTTGGATGCGTGCTTATGCAAAAAAGAAAAGGTGATAGCCTATGCATCACGACAACTCAAAGTGCACGAGAAAAACTATACAACTCATGATTTGGAATTAGGAGCAGTTGTTTTTGCACTAAAGATTTGGAGACACTATCTCTATGGCACCAAGTGTACGATCTTCACCGATAACAAAAGCCTCCAGCACATATTTGATTAGAAAGTTCTACATATGAGGCAACAAAGGTGGGTAAAACTACTCAATGACTATGACTGTGACATTCGCTACCACCCAGGTAAAGCAAATGTTGTAGCTGATGCCATGAGTAGAAAAGAAAGAGAAAGACCACTTTGTGTACGTGCATTAGGATTAACAATTCAGACAAGCCTTACCACTCAAATCTGAGACGCAGAAAAAGAAGGTTTGAAACCTCGGAACATAAAAAACGAAAAATTACGAGGGCTTGAGTGTGAATTCATAACGAAATCTGATGGTACATTGTACTTGATCGATCGAGTTTGGGTACCACGTTATGGAAATTTAAAGAATCTAATATTGGATGAAGCTCATAAATCCAATTACTCCATTCATCTAGGAACAACCTATATGTATAAGATCTCCAAGAATTCTATTGGTGGCCAAACATGAAAGAAGATATAGCGGTCTACGTTAATAAATGTCTGACATGCTCAAAAGTGAAAGCTGAACACCAGAAACAATCTGGACAGTTACAGCAGCCTGAGACTCCATAGTGGAAATGGGAAAACATTACAATGGATTTTGTGACTAAATTATCAACTACCCCCAATAACCACGATTCTATCTGGGTAATTGTAGACAGATTAACAAAATCCGCTCATTTCATTCCCATTCGCGAGAAAGATAGTCTGAAGAAGTTAACTCGGTTATATCTGAAAGAGACTGTGGCTAAACATGGCGTACTTGTTTCCATCATCTCCGACAGAGACGGTCGTTTCATCTCCCGATTTTGACTATCTCCGCAAGAATCCTTTGGCACACGCTTAGACATGAGCACCGCTAACCATCCCTAGACCAATGGTCAAAGAGAGAGAACCATCCAAACCTTGTAAGATATGTTAAGAGCCTGCGTTCTCAAATTCGAAAAAAGCTGGGATTCTCATTTACTGCTAGCTGAATTTTCCGACAACAACAGCTACCACTCCAGTATTAAGGTTGCTCCATTTGAAGCTTTATACGGAAGAAAATTCCGATCCCCTCTTTGTTGGGATGAAGATAGAGAGAAACAACTGACAGGACCTGAAATTGTTCAGGAGACCACCGGCATGGTTTTCCAGATCAAAGATAGGTTAAAGGCTGCAGCAGACCGACAAAAGACCTATGCTGATAATCCCAGAAAGCCATTAGAATTCCAAGTAGGAGATCAAGTTCTGTTGAAAGTCTCACCCTGGAAAGGAGTGATCAGGTTCGGAAAGAAAGGAAAGCTAAGTCCTAGATACGTGGGACCATTCAAGATTATTGATCGAATTGGTCCAGTAGCTTATCGACTCTAATTACCTTCAGAATTGAACGGAATACACGACGTGTTCCATGTATCAAACTTGAAGAAATTCTTATCCGACGAATCACTGATTGTTCCCGTTGAGGATATCCGAGTTAATGACAAGGTTCGATTTGTCGAGTAGCCTGTAGAAGTCATGGACTGGAAAATACAAAAGCTTAGACGAAATCGAATCAAGCTGGTCAATGTTCATTGGAACTCAAGACTAGGTCCCAAGTTCGCCTGGGAAAGACAAGACAAGATGAAACAAAAATATCCTCATCTGATTCCATTAGAGTCAGAAGCCAGTGACACTTCCTAAAGTATGGGAGAATGTAAAATCTGGAAAAATTTTCACTAATATAATCACGTTTATCCATCCTAATATCATTTATAAATAAAAATCTCTTTTTATTAAGATTTATTATCTTGCAAAGTCAACAAAAAATTCCAATTTTTGGCACGAAACGAGAAAAACGTGCAAAAATCTCGGGCAGCGAGCTAGAAAGTAAATAAATCATTAGATTGATTAAAGAATCTCAAAAATTCAAAATATATATATGAAAACATGTGAGACAAGATAAAAGTATAATTTAAAAAGACTCAAATCACGAAAATTGGATAATATGCAAACACGAGTCAGTACAGGACCCGTAAAGGACCCCATATATACTATTTTCAAGAAAATGGTTTTTTTATGGTCCAAACTGTCAGGAATTTGATTTCGTTCGAAGTCTGACAATAATTATTGAAAACGGAATTCATTTGGGTATTTAAAACACGAAATACGTTAAACGGATAACCGAAAATCACCTAGTTATTAAAACCCCTCATATACCCCCCCCCCCCCCCACCCCCACCCATGGACACCTCACTCCCCAAGTGTTCCAATCCTAATTATCCAACTAAACCCCTAATGATTATCTTCTAGAACCTTATAAGTTGTTAACCTTCTAGCCGATCCACCTCTCTCTCTAAATCACCAACACATTACTCTACCCATCCCTCTCCATCTCCCTTTAAAGGTTGTGGCCCAAACACCCCCTTGACCATACTCATTCAACATTCAAATTATCACACATAATCAATAACATGGAAGTTTAAATCAAGATCAAGGAAAGGATTAAGGTATCAAGAAACCATTAGAAAGGTTTAAAGCTAAGGAACACACACCACTATCATTCACCATTTTCATCTTTAGCAAACTCAAGAAATCAATTAAGTATTATATTATGGCTAATTAAGTATTGATTTTAGATATACAAGGATTATTGTGCTTGAATTTGATTGCAAGATTGATAATGTGTGTAGTGTATGTATATGTATCTGTGCTGTGGATATATGTATATATATGTATGAAAGAATCAAAACTCCATACACATGCATACATATATCCTAAAGACCTTATATTGATTATTAGATTGAATATGGGGTACTAATAATCTCTTGAATATTTGATAAACTTGATTCTAGGGTTTGTTATTAGAATAAAGTTGGATTGATTGTTGTTCTTTAACTTGTTCATATGGACTTAGATTGTTGAAAAATGTTGTTAGAAATGGATAAAACAAGAATGTGTTCATAATTGTGAAAATTGGGGATTTTTGGTATTAAATTAATTAAGAGGTTTTGAACACATTTATGGATCAAAATATGGTGTAGGACAACTTAAATGTAAGTAAGATAGGTTGCATGTTGGATTTGATAATTCAAACTAGAAAATTGTTGGAATTACTAAATAAGGAAACTTTAATCTAAAAAAAGATGAAAATTTAATTTTGATATGAATACTTTCAATGAATAAAATCAATAGGTGATTATTAACAACTTAAAATTAGATAGGATGTATGATTTGATACTTGGATTAGTTAAGTAATTGTTGAAATAAACAACTTACTAAAGATAGAAACTTTGTTAAATAGTGAATTAAAATAATAAAATGGAATAGATTTTTTAGGATCTATGAAACTCTATCAAACTAATTGAATGAATAAAACATAGAATTGTATTTAATCAAAGTGAAAAAATTAGATTAATTTATATAATCTAAGAATAAAAGTTACTAAAATGGGAAACTTTGTTAGAACGACACTTAAAAATTAATAAAAAATCCATGATTTGAAAGATTGATTAAAAGGTTGATAAAGATGGGAATAATATAGTGACTAGTTACAAAGGTATACAAACTTCTAAAAAGCTAAAACATAATGATATTAAAAAGAATAACACTTGGATCATGAACATATAGATTCTTTTAAAAAGAAATTGAGAATCTTTGTTTAAAAGTGATAATTTGGAATTACTAGGAACTTATCAAATAAGTTAAAATCTGGAATTTTAGGATATTTAAACATAATAGTATATATATAAATAACAAGTCTAACTAGTAACATGGTTAAGGTAATCTAAAATACGAACTAGGACCCGAAAAACTCGATTAAACGTGTCTTACGAATATATATAGTCAAAACTGCAATTTATGGTAAATTATATGTTATTATATCTGTGTTTAGTTCATAGGATGATTGATATAGACTTGTACAATTTATTTGACACGCCGGTAACTTAAACGGTCGAAAAATCGACTTTTTGAACGAAACTGACATAACTATTATGGACTGTTTTAGAATAGCCCCTAAAGTGTTAAAATACTCATTTATAACATAAGTTAACACATGAGAAAATGACAAGATAATAAAATTTAGTCCTAAACGGTTCGTGTCGCGAAAACCGACACGAAAACGTTAAAAATTGCTATTTTAAGAAAATATTAACAAAAATGAAAATAATATATTTTCACAAGTTAACTTGTAAAACATGATTAATATATATGTAACTAGTATTTTCCATAATTTATAAGTTATATTTTAAACTAAAAACCGAAACAATGCATTTTAAGCATAAAACCGACAAAACCGACAAGTTTTGTGAAAAATTGAAGATTAATATTTCCTTAAAATTTTCAGCAACTGAAACTTAAAATATTTTATTATATTTTAATTGTTTATTATTTAATTTAATTAAATAATAGGTAACAAAAACCGAACTATGTGTACTCGCTTATGTGCTTAGGTGTTTATGTGTTTTTGTGAATACTAGAATAAGACTTATAAAATAAAAAGGAGTTTTGTATAAAAACTAAAATTAAGTTTTTATTAACAAAACGTGTTCTAATATAGGACACAGGATTTTTGGAAACCGAAGAGCTACAAAACCGTGAGTTTCTCTATCAAACCCCCTCGTTTTTAACCAGAATTGTTTTAAACGATATTTAATTGTGTTTTGGGGGAAAGCGTATTCTTTATTCATATGGAATTCATTTGATATTGTAAATGCATTTCATTTTACAAACTGTGTCTACTGCGGGATGAGTCTAGTTGGCTAAATAACTGTTAATCGAATTAGTAAGGGCACAGAAATATGGGTAGATCTATCGGGGGTGACGCCCCCACTTCCAATCGCGTTGGGTTAAAAGTGGGTATATTTTGAGTATGGTATGTTTCAAGTTATCAACTATGATAGTCATACGTAATGTTGTATTCTTAGCTAGTTTACAACAGCACAATTTGTTTTAGAAATGAAATGCCTATTGTTTTGTTTTTTCTGATGTATTGACAGTGCATCATTACACACGGTTGGTGTTATAATGGTAGTAAGCAATTATATGCGTATATATTGGATGTATTTCGGGTTGTAGTGACGATACACACAAAATGATATCGGTTTTAATTATTTTATGGATGATGTTTCGATTCGTATATATATAACAATATATATATATATATATATATATATATATATATATATATTGTTATAAAGGGAAACTCACCAACACATTGTGTTAAACGATATTTTATTATGCTTTTCAGGTAAGTGAAGATTTCGAGGTGGCATGGAAAGGAGAGCGTGTGGTGTTTGAAAAAAGTTGGAATCATTTAACCCGTGCAATAGCACGTGTAATAAACTCTGATAATGTAAAATATTTTCTTTAATAAAAGATAATGCTTTTATTATTAATTGTCTATTGTTATTGGCTATCTGCATCTGTTATAACCCGATGACTTAAGTTAAGTCTTCCGCTATGCTAAGTTATGATTTTCAGGGTGTGACAATCATGTATCCTAAAGATAAAGTAACCAAACGAATCTGCATCCCCTTAGTTAAGGTTCTTTGGAATTCTATAAAAAGCACCTAGTTTTTGTGGGAGCGTGAAGACTACATGAAACTTAAATACCATCATCTTTTCGTTGTTGCTTGTTCTCTAATTTCGGGATGAAATTCCCAAAAGTAGGGGATATTGTAACAATTTGGGTTTTTCCCATATCTCTTTTGTAACCGTTACCCCACCCATTTACGTGCCAAGACTATCTAATCAATAAAGTTTCCGCACTTATTGAGTTTAATCAATTGTTGTATTATTATTATTATTATTATTATTATTATTATATTTATAACTTTCATAATTTGGCAAGATCTACCCTAAACTAAACTCTTATCTCAATATGTATCCCTCAAACCCTAGGGTCTAAAATGAAAAATTATGATATGACCCATTTACAATCGGGTATGTTGACCCGTATTCTGATTCAAACCACAAATCTAAACCTTAATCGAACCCGATTATCAAATTAGGAAGTCTTGGACCATAATTCTCGTATCAAATTTGGAAATTGAATCTAATGTTATGTTAATACTACTAATTACGGCCTAACCGACATCACTATTATGTTAATCGAATCAAAACAAATCTACAATTTATATTATAATGAGCAGACCCTAACCCTAAGGCGATATACATATAAGAAGTTATATAAATTCAATTAAACTTGTATACATAATCACTCAACCCTAGCCGTCATAAATCCTATGTTCCGTTGTATTGTCATCAACGTTTAATCGTGTTCTTGGAAACATTTGAGTCGGCCACTATTCGATCAAGTTGAACCCCTATATGACGTTATCCGATGTAGTTAGATAACCAAACATAGTCGCTAATGTCTAATTAACAATAACCCTAACATCTATTCTATTAACAATAACGGATTAAACCAAATCATAATTCTATGGTTTATGTTAATTTGGGGGAAATGTTTCTGGTTATTTATATATTACTGGTTTTGGGTTATAACAAGGTTAGTCACCAGCCCAGTTGGTTGGTGCAACGCTGGATAAAGCTTTGCAGACGGCTGGTTGCGGGTTTGAATTCCCAGCCCGTCCTTTTTCTTATTATATTTTGTATTTTGGGCATTTTAATCAAATTTAATTATTAATAATAATAAATGATAAATAAATTATATTTTATAAAGACCGACAAGATTACGTATTGTTTTTTCACATCTTTGTTAAACTTACATGCGTGTAAAGAAATGTCTATCTATATATATCTATATATATATATTTATATTTATATATATATGTATATATTTAGGTAATATAATTGTTTAAATCTAAATATTAAAGTTTTGATATAAATAAAAAATTTGTTATAAACGTATTAATGTTATCTAAATAACTAAACTAACTTTATATACATATAATATAGATACCTATTTTTTTACATAATAATTTTATAGTTAAAATATATTAAAAGATCTATAAAAAAAATAATAAATATAAGATTTGTAATAAATCTAAGTATTATATAATTATCAAAATAATAATATTTAACCATCATGATTCTCAACTCTCTTTCAAACCGTCAATTATTTATATTTATTTTCCACTGATAATCTTTATTAGGAAACTTCGTTAGAGCTTGATCTACCGCTGTTATTCGATCTTATCATATTATTAACTCATGCTCATCTGATAAGGTGAGTATCACATTCCCCCTTTCACACTTATTTTTACTGTTTTGGGGACGTGTGCATTACTACATATTTTACTATTATTTAATATGCAAACTTGCAACCGTTAGTCGTGTGTGTTAACAATTTATTCCTTATGTGTTTTATGCTTATATGCTCTATTTGATTCGTATTCGGAGAGATCCATCATAATCTCATAATAGTATGATCATACAACCGTCGTAATAGCCATCGTCCAGTTTACCTGACAACGTGCTCATCGACAACTTACTTGTCTATTGGTTAGATTGCTTGTATCGCTTGACACAGTTTTCTCTTTTACTAATTATTATATACACACAAAATATCTGATGTTTTACCCACTCAACCTAGTGTTGACAAAACCTATAGTATTTTTAACGCATATGTAGGTCATCGTGTGATGTGATTCTCAAGCTTGCTTTGAAAAAAACTTAGGATTACATGCTAGAGAGAATAAACAAGAATTTGGATTTGTTTTGTCTTTACTTATTCGAATGATGGATTTTGTACTTGGTATTTGACACTTGTTGGGTTTTATTTGAATTTGAATTTGAATTAATAGATATAATATTTTTAATTATTTCAAGATAGTACCTTGAGAGCTGTGAGCAATCAGCTCACGCCCCATCATTTCTGCCGTAGGTTGGGGTGTAACATCGGGAAACCGTAGTACCTTGCGTATCACATCCACATTTATAATAATCTTTTTGTTTCGGATCTCGGCTTCAATTTTCTTCTTAACATCTTTATACTTAGCAGAATCCCAGAATGGGCGGATAATGCGAAAGTATATAGAAATATCAGCTGAAATGGCATAATGGATCCTCGAGCATCGTGAAAATGCAATCATATCACTAAACATTTCACGCTCGAAAAATTCAAGAAAACACATATATTATTCTTCTTGTTGTAAGTAAGCTCAGCACTTGAACCTCTTGAACAACTTGTTGAGGTTCATCTTAAACTTGTTCTACAGGGTGCAATTGAGCTGGAGCCTCAACAATTTGTTCGTCAGGCATTTCTTTAAAAACTGAACTAGAATCCAAACAATACTTTAAAATCTATAGATTTTTCACTATAACTTAGTGAAAAATTACATTCTATTTAATTTCACAAAGTCTCATTCGTTATTCATTCGTCATTTGAAATTAACAAATGAACTCATTCGTTATGTGTAATTTTATCGAAAGACCCGTTTGTAATGAGTGTATAAGAATGATCTCATTCGTCATGAATATATACGAATTATCTCATTCGTCATGAATGTAAACGAATGATCCTATTTGTTAAGACATTTAATAAAAAATGACAACTGAGATTACATTCGTTGTCCATAATGAATGATGACTTCATTCGTTATATACAACGAATATGAACTGACGAATGTATTGTTTGAATCAACAAGTCAATGTCAAAATTATGAAGAACATCCAACAATCAACATGCAATTTGAAAACCCAATCAAGCTCAAAACACCATGTTTAATTCTAAAATTACATTCGTTGTCAAAACACCAAGTCAATGTCAAAAATACATTCGTTGTCCATAATGAATGATGACTTCATTCGTTATATACAACGAATATGAACTGACGAATGTATTGTTTGACTCAACAAGTCAATGTCAAAATTCCGAAGAACATCCAACAATAAACATGCAATTTGAAAACCCAATCAAGCTCAAAAAACCATGTTTAATTCTAAAAATTATAACATCATGATCGGATTATCAACGATAATAAACCCTGACAGTCAAATTGATTAGATTTTATCATTCAAACCATCAGTTAATCATATTTTAGGTCCGTTCACTTATTGATATAATTACCCTATCAAACATGGTTCAAAAATGATGATTCAAAGTTCATTGAACTTGTTATTACCTTCTGAACAATATTCAAACAACCAATACTCGTTTTGATGATGTTTATGATTTTAGAAAAATTTGGCAGCGTTTCTCTCTGTTTTCTATCTTTTCTAGGCACTCAGATCTAAACGAATGACATCTATTCGTTTGAACTGGCCTCTTATATGTTATACATTTGCACACAAACCTAGGTGCACGAATAGGTCCATTTGTTACCCTTAAGTATAGAAATGAGCACCCATTCGTAAGCTCATTCGTTAGGAAACTCAATTAATAAACTTATAAGTTAAATATTAATGAATAGTCTTGTATTCGATAGCCATTCTTTATCTTGTAGCAACAAATACATGTCCATTCATTATCAGATCAACAGAAGCAAATGTGCATAACTAACGAATGTATCATTCTTTATCTTACATTAGCGAATGCCCTTCATTTGTTGTATACATTTAACGAATGTGATCCTGTTCATTACAATAGTGTAACGAATGGAAGGATTAAATAAAAATGGAAAAAAAATACCAATTAAATAATCATCAGAATACCTGTTTTGATAAAAAAATACCTTAAAAATTTACCTCAAAAGGTAAAAACATTACTTTAACGTGCTTACATTAAAATGCTTATCTTAAAAACATGGGAAGATCTTTTTGTTTTTATTTTCAAATATTATCCACATAGCTCGACAATCGAAAATAGAGTAGAAATAAAATCTTTTTGTATTTTGAATATTTTTGAATTAAAACAAAAACAAACATTAAAACAAAAGCAAAAAAAATAAATTAAAGTGTATTCTACTAAAGTAGTACATATTATTGTGAGGTGAGTAGGGAATCATATTGATCAAGAAATCCTCCATAACAGGTTACTCTTTGGGTTTATTATGACTGGCGTTAAGTCGGTCATTGATATTGTTATCCACTTAAATCTTATAACAAATTTTTCAAGTATTTATTGTAAGTCCCCCCGGGGCGTCGCTGATCGATACGAGATCCGCACGAGGTCTAGGAGTGCGGAATCCTCCTAGACTCGTTTAATTGTGTAGAAGACGAAGAACACAATTACACACAAACACATACACGAACAAACACACGAATGGGATAAACACATTTGCAGATCTTTTCATATAATAATCATAACTCGTTACATACCAAACACGAAAACAAATGACGGCCGACCCGAGGTGAGCTCTACCTCGGGCCGTCCCACACGACTCTCCCTCTTGGTTTCTCTCTAGCTACTTGAACTGGACACACAATACTCTAATTTTCTGGATACTCAAACCTAAACAAGACACATATATATATAGACAAAACAACTTCGCGGGCTTGGGCTTGGGCCAGTAGGCAAAGTTGTTATAACTTCGCCTAAGGCGAAGTTGTTATAACTTCGCCTAAGGCGAAGTTGTTCTAACTTCGCCTATGGCAGAAGTTGTTACAACTTCGCCTATGGCGAAGTTGTTATAACTTCGCCTATGGCGAAGTTGTTCTAACTTCGTACTTCGTTTCTGCTGAACAGAATTGTATAGCGACGGTCACAAAAGACACAATACTCTAATTTTCTGGATACGCAACATTTATGTTATATGTTTAAGTTTCAATTAGGGCACAAGATATCATAAACTATCAGCCTGTAATATTAGCTCGGGCTTAATTGGATTTTTACCATGTCACTCCAACTTGACTTAAACCATTAAACATGTTAATCAAAATATATTATTTATAGTATTTAGTAATCTAAGCAAAATAATCCCACTACAAGGTATACTCTTGTTATCAAGAAATACCCCAAGTTTTCTTTAACATGAATGAGTATGCACGATTTCATCTATATGGGTTGCAGACATTGTATCCCCTGGGTCCCGTTTCTTATGGTATTAAGACGCGTGCAAGGGAGGAACAATGTATGCCTGACAGTGTGTTTGATCAAGTAGGTGGTGAATTTATACGAAGCACAACCGTGATCAAACTTATTGACATATAAAGGGTTCGCTCTTAAAGCATTTTAATATTCACATTTGTGAATACCCAGATGATAAACCACATAAAGACTCATAGTGTCCAGAAACTTGAAGCATCCCATCAATACAGGATTTGAAGCCATAAGATGATACACCGTTGAAGTATTAACCATTAACAAGACGTTTTATTTTGAATTCTTGATTTTTGGTGATCAAACAGACTTAAAGCTTGGGTATGATAGGCTATTACTTTTCCGCCTTCATTACCAAGAATTTTGTAAGAGAATAACACCTCTTTCAATTTGGTAATTCTATGTTTATATCACATTCTATACCATATTTGTTTGTTTAAGACCTACCAATGCACCAATACAATTAAGCCCACAGTCTTTTAAGCCTATTTTGATACTGAAATTTAGGATATAAATGATCAATGTACTATCATTTTTCCATTTTCTTCAACATTCATTTTTAGGAGAACATTTTTTAATGGTTTTGGATTTTCAAAATATCTGAATGTTTCTCGATTTTATCTGTACAAACAGAAAGCACGATATTTTTGTATTTTCCTAATTTTCTCCCCCTGAAACCCAAACTATACAAAAACATAAAAAATGATTATCCGAGCTTTGGGATATCAGCAAGTCATTTTAAACCATTAAAACTAAGCAAAAATTTAAATTTTGTTTTATCAAACGTTTGATAAAAAGGTCTGCCTTTTGATAATCTGTGTGCACCTTTTCAATGTCAATTAATTTCTTTTCGTAGCAATCACAGATAAAATGATAATGAATTTCAATATGTTTCATTTTCGAGTGGTGCATGGGGTTCTTCGTTATACAAATGGCACCATAGTTATCAATAAAGATATGTGTAGTAAGAAACTTCAAACCGTAATCCTGCAAGTATTGTTGGATCCATAAAACCTGTGAACAGTAACTCGAGGCTGCCACGTATTTAGCTTTAGCGGTTGAAGTTAAGACCATTGTCCGCTTCTTACACTGCCAGGAAACAAGCTGGTTTCCTAATAAATGACAACTCGCTGTCGTAAACTTAAAGTTGATCATGCATCCTTCGTAGTCGAAATTTGAGAAAGCAGTAAGATAGAAACTATTATCCTTGGCACATAAACAAACAACAAACATTATATCAGTACGAAATGCAGATAAATACATTAATGAACTAATCATTGTAAGTAAAGGTTCTAATCAACAGTATCTTCCAATTCGCCCGATGACAAAATGTGACCCACGGGAAAAGGAGTAGAATGAATCTTTCCGGCAGTTATCTTGAATCGGCTCAAAACATCATTAACATACTTCGTCTGATGAATAAAGATTCCGTCTTCAGACTGTTGAACCTACAACCCTAAAAAGAAACTCATTCCCCCATCGAGCTCATCTTGAACTTTGTTTGCATCGACTTCTCGAAGTCCTTACATAACATATCGTTTTTCGTGCCAAATATAATGTCATCGACATAAACCTGGACGAGGAACATATCATCTCTGACAGTCTTGCAAAAGAGTGTACAATCTACAATCCCTTGTTTGAAGCCATTATCAATAAGATGGTATGCAAGAGTGCTTTACCAAGCTTACAGGGCTTGGTGAAGACCATATAGAGCATTGTTTAATTGATAAACATGGTCTGGATAGTTCGGATCTTCAAAACCTAGAGGCTGCTTCACATACACCTCTTTGTGAAGTTCCTCGTTAAGAAACACAATCTTAACTTCCATTTGATATACTTTAATGTTTTTAAAGGCTACATAGGCTAGAAAAGCACGTATAGCCTCCAATCTTGCAATAGGAGGATATACTTCAGGGAAATCCACGGTCTTCTTTCTTATTAAAGCCTTGCACAACTAACCATGCCTTGTTTCTAACAATGACCCCACGATCATCCTTCTTACATTTAAACACCCATTTTGTCAAGATAGGTTTCTTAACCCGTTCAGGCTTATCAATGAGATCCCATACAGTTGCACAAACTGTTGCAACTCTTATTGCATTGCTTCAACCCATGAAGAATCTTGAAGTGCCATAGGGACACTAGTCGGTTCAACTTGAGATAACAAACAAGTGTATCGGGCAATAGTCATGATTCCCGAAGCTTGCTTGTCAGCATATGATCAATACATTATCATTACATACATTAGCAGCTTGATATCGCGTACGAACGCCTACATTAAGATCACCTGATGTTGTCTTGAGGAACATACATCTTAATCCAAAGATCGAATTCTCAGGAACAACAATATAATCACTTAATTTAGTAAGATTGTCTTTTGCTGCTAATTCATCCACTGTATGAGAAGATTCTCCAACAAGTACCTCAGTAACTTCTGGATTCTTAACAAATGGAGCATAAGAAGAATCTTCAAAATGAGCATCATCTAATGAAATGGAAACATTATTAGATGTCTTAGGTTGATCTTGCACCACAGTATCATCATAATTAGAAGATGTTGGTATTGAAAACAGTTGTTCTACCAAATAAGCATGAACCAAATCTTCACTTGGTACTTCAACCGTTGGAGTAAATGACTTAAATAGTTCCTCATAGTCAAACATCCAATCAGGTCCAAAATTTTCTAGAAATTTTAAGTTAAGCTTAAGGTTGTTGAGAAGCTTGTAGCTCAATGAACACGCTTGGGCGTATAAAAAGGGGTGTTCACAACTTCGTTCCAGAATTGAACGGGAAGTTTTGAATCCGCTAACATCATTCTTGCAGCTTCAATTAATGTTTGGTTCTTCCATTTAGCAACACCATTCTGCTGTCGTACATATGGAGCATTGTATTCTCGAAGAATTCCTTTTTGAATATAGAAAAAGTCCAAAATGTTTTTCTTAAACTACAAACTATTATCACTTCGAATTTGCCTCACTTTCAGTTTGTAAAGTGATTCGATCATAGTGATATAGTTCTGCACAAGAATTGAACTAGTGGGTGTTATTTTCATTAATTGTCTTAACACATTTTCCCTTAGGATTTTAAATTCTTAGTCTAATTCGCTACCCATTTTCTATAACGAATTAAGCTCAATTCATTCTCTAATTCGTTATTATTCCAGGTCTGATTAGCTGGTGCGTTAGATGCATTCGCTGTCTTAGTTCGTTATTTTTCATCAGCTGATTCGTTATAGTTTCATAACGAATTGACGAGTAGCGAATCCTTCTGATTCGTCATCTTATCATAACGAATTGGCATATAACGAACGACCTGATTCATTGTCTTATATAGCGAATGGATAGGTAACGACTTGAGGGTTCATTCGTTATCCAGGAATGCAAATGTGTCCCATTCGCCATGGCTGCTTAACGAATCAACAGGGATTCGTCTGTTCTTATCCAAACCTTGACTAAAGAGGTCAAGGTCAAAATTGATAAGAACATCCGCAGTCAAACTTATCCGGATCTGCAATTAACACCTCAAATCTCAACGGAATCACACGAGTTTGGTATCCCTGAACTCGTAATCACCTCGCCTACAAACCCTAATCATCAAATCGGCCAAACATCAATGTTTAAGGGGTGCGATTTAGGCATATAGGTTACGGGTTCTTTTAGGTTATCAATTAACCCATCAAATGTTAATCGATTTCTATAGGATTTGTTGCTTTGGACTCGTTCATTACATACTATAACAGATCTATGATTTCCCAAACCAAACCGAACCTATATGAACGATTTCTAAATATAGACGTTCCTTAAACGAGTCAGTTTACGAACACGGTTAAGCCTTGATGTTGTTTTGGTTCTTCACGAAGATCTAGCACCAATGGGTTCGGGTTTCCACATTCGAATCTTGGCTCAGGTTATAGGATGGTGTTTGTGTGTGTTTATCAAGGTGTAGGCTATGGTGTAGATTTGAATAAAAATGGAAAGGATTAAGGTTTAAGGGGTATTTATACTCCCTTAAGCCCATGGACCTAAGGCCCATCTTTCCTTTTTGGTCCATCTTTAATTCTATTAACCAAGCCCGCTACCCCTAAAGCTTTATTATCATATTATCATATTATCCCACAAACTCAAATAATTCAGCTGACGCAGGTATAACATTAAATATTATTCTAGAATTTTCGGGATGTTACAAAATACAATAGGTTTGTCAAAACGAGGTTGAGTGAGTAAATCAGCAGATTTGAGACACTATATAATAATAAGTAAAAGTGCAAATTGTTCCTGTGAGAATATACAGCTAAGCCATACATATAACAATCAAACAACTATAAAGACAACAAACCATAAAGAAATGGATCAACCAATCCATATAAATGGAAATTGGTTACCAAGCAAGGACTAAACCATGCCATAGAAATGGACATTGGTTGCCGAAATAAGCAAGTAGCATTCAAACAAAGCAAGTAAGCAAATAACAAGTTAGGCAAACTGATAAACACACAAGGATAAACAGTTGCGGTTGAGTAATATATAATATAAAAATATCTACGAACGCATATGTCCCCAAAATGGTTAAAATAAGTAAAAGAGGGGAGTGAAATACTCACCTGATCGGATGAACGAAATTTAATTGATGGTGAAAAAAGTAAACCCTTTGGAATAAACCGTCAAGGATTCCTAGTTAAATAATATAAATATGAATTAATTAAACAATATAACATACTTTAATGAATTAAGATTTCAATGTGATTTGAGTTATATTGTGATTATAATACTATTAAATGAACTATTGGTAGTTAATCTCTACGGTTAGTGTTATTAGTAAGAACTCATTTCTTATGTTTCATGAAATTGAACTCATAAATAATTAGTTTAAATATTACCCAAGATATATTTACGATAATATGAATATAAGTAAATGGATAATTTTAATAATAATAATAATACAAAACAAGTTGTGTTATTATAAACGTATGTATAAGTATAAGTAAATAATTACTCAACTAGTTATTATATATGTAATAATATTGTCTAAATATGTATATCATAAATAACAAATAAATTATAAATAGGTAGTTTATTTTAAATCCCCTAATGACAATACACGATAAAAATATATTAATCATTATAATACTTTTATTTAAAGAAACCAACACGTGTATATATATAATACAAATTTTACAAAAACGTTTAAGGATGAGAACCGTCAATAACGGCGTTGGTTTATCGTTAAAATAATATTAGTTTGTTATTAAAATTACTTATAGTATATATATTTATATATATTTACGACACTTGTAACGAAAAATAGATTATCTAGACAAGAACGTAACTCTAAGATGTTAGTTTTGATAAGATAATGTTTATCAAATAATTAATATTAGTTATAAATAATATACTAACCTTGAAAACCCTAAAAAAATAAAATAAAAACAACCACGTCCAGGGGGGCTCGAACCCGCGCCCCTAGCCAGTTCAATGAGTTAACAACACTCGCACCCACCAGCTGCGCTGGGGTGTAACCTGTCTGTGATTAAGAATAATAATTAAAAACCAGAAAACATGATTACCCCCAAATTCCAAACAAACCCTATAATCCGCAATTGCCCAAACCCGTTTATGATTGATCGATTAAAGTTAGGGTTGATGTTATTGGGTTAAAAACGATTATCAATCATAGTTTAGTTACCTTAAACGGGTTATAATTGATCATGAATTGCACAAAAGAACTGGCGGCTCTAACTGGCTCAAGAACACCCATCAGATGATCGTTGTAACATAATTCAGTAGAGGGTTTTTGTTGCGAGGTTAAGAGAGTGCTTCAGAAGAGTTTAATTGGATTTTTATGACATGTTACTAGTCTATCGGTATATAGGTAAGAAAGGGTTTGTTAATCAAGTAAACGAGATCAAGATGATTGAGATTCCTTAATTAGTTGCGTCGGTTAGGTCATAATATACGTATAAACAATTTTGTGAAATCAATTTTAGTTACGACGAGAAGATTATGGACCAAGAAAACTATCGGGTTACTAGTTTGGGTATTAATCGGATATGGATCTTGGATACTGGTTTGGTGGATTATAATATGTAATATTTCACTTTAGTCCCTGGAGAATGAAGATGGAAACACATTAGGGTAAAACTAAAGTCTAGGGTATAACTTGAATATATATTAGATTTGAAAGCTAACTAAACCTAATAACGATAATAATAAAAAAATAATATTAGCTCGATAAAAACAATCTTTTGTTGATTGAAATTTACTTGAAACAAAAATGGGTCGGGTATTGGTATTATATGAAACCCGACTTGTGACACTATACTTGTTTTCTGGATTGAAAACACAAACGTTTTGAAGTATTGGTTATGTAACCTGCTGAAACGGGAAAAAACAAGCTGAACTGCTGATTTTTGATTGCTGAATTGCTGTAAAACTGGTCAAAGCGCGTTGAAACGATCTGTTAAGTGCTGAAACGAGCTATTAAGTGATGAAACGGACTGAAAAATCGCTGAAACGATTTGTTTAACATGTTGTTTGCTGTAAAAACGAGCTATTAAGTGCTGAAACAAACTGAAAACTCGCTGAAATGAGCTGTTTAACATGTTGTTTGCTGTAAAAACAAGCTGTTAAGTGTTGAAACAAACTGAAAACTCACTGAAACGAGCTGTTTAACATGTTGTTTGCTGTTAAAACGAGCTGTTAAGTGTTGAAACGATCTGAAAAATTGCTGAAACGAGGCAAAACGAGTGTTCGCACTCGACGAGTTGGGTTTCGGTTAAGGCTCATTTCTCCGTTTTTTTTCTGAACGTTGACACGGGAGAAAACGTTTTATGGTTTTTTTTTTTTTTTTTTTTTTTTTTTTTTTTTTTTTTTACTTTTTTCGTTATTAACTACCCGAAACCCGTTTTGACCTGTTCCGACCTTGACACATTTTGACCCGGGCCCGTTATGACCCGAACCTTTTGACCCTGAACCGATCCAACCCGAACCATAACAACCTTTTTTTTAATTGACCCATTCCGACCCTGGCCCGTTTCGACCCTAAGCCGTTCGGACCCATAACCCATTTCGACCCAACCCATTTGCCACCCCTATGTTTAATGTATATCGACGGGTTAGGCAAGTTGTACCTCTTAAGACACAATTTAAAAAAATATTAAAAAATAATAATAAAAAATCACAAGTCAAAATATAAATAAAAAACGGAAAAAGTAAAAAATAAAAAAAACTAAAACATTTCCTCCGTTGTCCTTGTTAAAAAAACGACCCGAAACCCGTTTTAACCCGTTCCAACCTTGACCCATTTTTACCCGGACCCACAATGACCCAAACCTTTTGACCCTAACCCGTTTAGACCGAACAATAACAAACCTTTTTTATTTGACCCGTTCCGATCCTGACCTATTTTGATCCTAACCCCTTCCGACCCATAACCCGTTTTGACCCAACCCAACCCATTTGCCACCCCTATGTTTAATGCATATTGACAGGTTAGGCTGGTTGTACCTCTTAAGACACAATTTAAAATTATATGCATAATGGGCCATTATTGATATCAAGGCCCAATATGGTCTATTAGGACATGTATGACTTGTTTTTGTCTATTATGGTCTGATATGACTCCCTAAAACACAATATAACCCTTAAATATCGAATGTTACATATCACACGCCATATTAGGCCACTAATAGATTTCAAGCCCTAATATGGCCCATAAGAGCGACCATGACATGAAAAAGGCTATAATGGGCCACTGGCACCAACAAGGCCCAATAAGACCTATTGATGAAAGTATCACATGTTATCAGCCATTAACATCTAACTATGACTAATGACATTCCTATACAACCTTCTTAGAGCAACTATGATGTGATAAAGGTTATAATTGGCCACAAACACCAGTTAAGGTCCAATAAGGCCCGTTTATGAAAGTATGAAATATTATTGGGCGTTAACTAAACAATGACTCACTAAACTCATATAAAACCCTTTTAGAGCAACTATGATATGATAGAGACTACAATGGGTCACTAACAACAATCGAGGCCCAAGACGGGCCATTAATGCAAAGTATTACGGCCAACTATGACTCACCACACTCCTATACAACATGTTAATGTAACTATAACATGATAGAGACCATACTGGCCATTAACAACAATCAAGGCCCATATGGCCCATTAATAAAAGTATGACATGTTATTGGGCGTTGACACATGCCTATGGCTCACTACACTCATACAACCCTCTTGTAGCAACGGGGACATGATAGATGCTATAATAGCTACTAATACCAATCAAGTCCCATTGATGAATGTATGACATGTTTTGGGCGTTAACATTAAACTATGACTAATGATAGTCCTATACAAACTTCTTAAAGCAACTATGACGTAACCAAGGGACACTAACATCTAAATATGACTAATGATAGCCAAATAAGGCCAATCGACGAAAGTATGGTGTGTTTCAGGCGTTAACACCTAACCATGACTAATGACACTCCTATACAACTCTTTCAGAGCAACTGTGACATGATAAATGCTATAATGGGACACTAACACCGATCAAGAACTAGTATGACCCACTAATGAACATATGGTTTATTGGGCGTTAGCATCGATTACTACACTCTTATACAACTCTTTTAAAACAACTAGAAATATCACTTTTATTTGTTTTATATTATATTTAAAATAGAATTTCTTATATTATTTAAGGTTTAATTAGTTGTTATATATATATATATATATATATATATATATTAACACTAACAACTCTGTATTTGTAATTATTAAAAATAAAAAAAAAATTATTCTATTTAGTTCCTATTAATTTCACTTACCTTAAATTTCAAATTAAATTCACCCCCTCTTATCTTCAAAAAATTTTGAATTACCATCCCATTCTTAAATATAATAGAACCAACTAATTAACCTACCTTTTTTTTTCTTTCTCTTCATTCCTTCTTATTCTTCATCTCTCTACACCCACTATAATCCTTCATCCTTAATTCTCTAACTCACTCAATTCTTAACCAAATACTTTGATTCCGGGCACTAATGTTATTATTTTTACGAGAGGAATTAACGTGTGGTGTCGGTTTTCATCAATTCTCTCTCGATTTTTTCCGGATTCGTGTTGAGTATGAAGAACTCTAAGAACCAAGTTTGGGGATTTTCAGTTTTAAGTGTTATTTCTTGTAATTGAAGCTTAGTACATCTTATTTCATCGCTAAAAAGGTATGTATTTCACTTATAATTGAATCTTAGTACATCTTCTTTCATCGCTAAAAGGTTAATTGATGAATTTAAACCCTAGAGATGTCATAAACATGTTAGGGTTTGAGTTTTGATGACAACAGTTTGCTGACAGATTCGTTTTCGTTTATTTATTGGTATGTAAATTGATGCTAAACGATGATTATTGAACGATTGTTGATTCTAGTATATAGTACTATGAGTCTGGTTTCCAGAAAGGTAAAGTTTGTAATTTTTGGGCGAGTTTTGAATACTTTTTATAATTTTACAAAAACACTGGTCAAAGCTGATTCGGGGAGTTATATTCCGGTCTATCATTCCGACACCATAACTCCCTAATGACAAACCAAACGTGTTGGTTCCAGTTCTGAAAATTATTATTGAGTTTTGAAGACAACGCAATTGGTTTTGCACAATTTGGATTAATGAGTTGATAGAACCATTAAACAAGTGTTTGTTGTGCAATCTGCTGAACTGTTGGTACATATATGTAATGGTTGAATTATTGTGAGTTTTGCATGCATGAAAAAAATATAATAAAATTTTTTTGAGAAACCTAATTCTTATATTTTACTGTGGTAAATTTTGTAGAATTTATATGTAATCTTTTCTTAGTGAATAAAATCAGTTTCTACATGCTATAATCTGTCTCGTGATCTAAGTGATCATAAGTTAAGTTGTATGATGAATGTTTGGTTGATTTGCCATGATACGATGTGTGAATACATGTTAGGAATTTTTAGTACAGATGAAATTGATTATTATCACCAACGAGTCATCGATTCAAGTTTGTGTTTGTGTATACATTATGTCTAATGTGATTGTTCGAGATAGTCGTCGTGCTATGCATGGACGTACCACGGTACCTAGGAAGGGTGAAAACCATCGTGGTGGGGCATCACTTGCTGGATCACATGAGGATGGTGTTGGTAGTGGCGATGTCAATGGTCTACAAATGTATACTTATGGGAGACACGTCATCTATCGTGCCTCGGGATACCTCTGGGAAGAAATTAATTGTAAAGACTGAGGATAAGTATGCTTTTAGTTTTAACATTTTCATTATTTATGTTACAAATATACTTACTTGTTTATTTCAATATTATAGGTTTGCGAGATTCATAGGACTATCATAAAAATACTAATTGAGCACTATGATGAACCTTGTGTTACATTCAGAATGGTGCCAAAGAATGTGATCGCTCATATGTTTGCTCGTTTTCAGGTAATATATTAGTTAATTATTTTAGGGTAGAGATACTGTACGATAATGGCTTAACGTTCGAGAGGTACGCGAGACGATCAATAGCAAAAAACAAGGAAAAAAAATACTAAAACGCTCAAAAAACGCTCACATAAACCCTAAACGCTCAAGAAACGCTCAAAAACAGTTTTTGTGAAAAAATGTAAAATTGATTGATTAACCATCCAAAACTGTTTTTCAGTGAACCAATGATTAATTGGATATCTATTAATGATTCCGATATGTTGTGATGTTATTTCATGGATCGATTTGTGAAAAGCAGGATTCACGTAAATAATGTACCTTAAGGTATTATTGTATTGGATCTTTTCCCATCTGCTTGGTTGTTTTAGTTTTGCATATTTAACTTTTACTTTTTATTTTATACAGATGATGTATAGTTATGATGCTAATATTTTAACAATTTTAGGTTCAAAAAGTTAGAGCCAAAGTGGAAAACGAACTAGAAAATGAAAGAAAGTCAAGAAACGAGTTGGAAGAATGAGTGCAAAGAATGGAACAAATGGAAAAAGAACTTAAGAAAAATGAAGAAAGGAGGCCAAAACAATTTAATGTAAACCCGTTTTGAATTTATGTTATTGGGTTTGTTAAACTTATGAAAAACATGTTTTGATTTTATGCTAATGTATTTAGTTACATTTATAAAGTTATGCTTTGAAATATTTATATTATGCATTGTTAGCGGGTTAAAAATCTGATTTTTATAATCCATTTTAAAAAAAATAATAAAGAAACTGAATTCGGTAAGACACATTCACCACATTTATCTATGTGTGACCAAAAGTATGATAATAGCCGCACTTTATATTACAAAAATATTATGTGTGACAAACGGTAAGACAATGACCACACCACAAACTACAAAAGAGTGTTTGAGTGGCAAGTTCACATTTTTAGCACATTGAAAATAACCTCCGGTATATGATTAGCCACACAATACATCACTATGTGTGACGAAAATTTTGACTGTAGCCACATTTTAAATTACGAAAAGCATTATGTTTGACAAAAGGTAAGACAAAAGCTACACTATAATCTACAAAGGAGTCTTTGAGTGGCAAATAAACATTTTTAGCCACATTTAATGTAACATCCAGTGTCTATATGATATAATTAGCCACACTATTATTAAATTCAAGTGGCCATTTCTTTTCTATAGCCACACGGTATAGGTCACAATGCTCGCTTACCACAACCCTATTGGCCACATTATTATAAAATTCATGTGGCTGAAACACGAATTCATGTGGCTCTATACGTGCAATGGTCACACCTAGTAAATAGTCATGTGGCCATTTTCTACCGTTTAGCCACACTTATTGGAGAGGCTTTTTGATGGCTAGCAACTAATGCTGGTACCCTTTAGCCACACTTATAACCACATAAGGCCACTAAAAACTGTGTGTGGCCATATGATACCTACGATATAGCAACCTTTGGTCACACATGACCTGAACCAGATGTGTGTGGCTAAAGGCCTACGCCACACTTTTTTCGTGTGACAAAAGGTCATTTTTCACGTATAAATCAGTTGACCTAAACCAGATGTGTGTGGCTCTGCCCCTTGGACCCCGCTAGGGGCTGCCCCCGGACCCCCGTTCGTTGTGGGCTATTGTTATACCAGAAACGTGATATGGGTAGTGATAGTTAATCGTTATGTGTAATTGTTATACAGTTATCCGTACACACCTCTCGGAAGGAGTAACCATCAACAGTGAACGTAACCGAGTTCAGGTGAGTTTCTAGCCCCATTCCTGGTTATGTTTTCGGGGTTGTGTGCATACTTGATGTGATAGTTAATACACTTACCCTAAACTGGTAAATGTATGCCATATATGATTTATATGTTATCTATATATGTCTTGAATGAGAATGACTGTTTGTCAGTACGTGAACGATCTTCGGATATTGAACATACTGTCAGGTTAATAAAATAGATATGAATTTTGTGTGTAATGTAAAGATGATTGCTTGTCGGTACGTGAACGATCTTCGGATATTGCACGTACTGTCATGTTATAAATATGGATTTGAATATTGTATGTAACGTAAAGATGATTGTTTGTCAGTACGTGAACGATCTTCGGATATTGCACGTACTGTCAGGTTAATAAAATAGATATGAATATTGTGTGTAATGTAAAGATGAGGGCTTGTTGGTACGTGAACGATCTTAGGATATTGCACGTACTGTCATGTTATAAATATGGATTTGAATATTGGATGTAATGTAAAGATGATTGCTTGTCGGTACGTGGACGATCTTCGGATATTGCATGTATTGCCAAGTATAGTGATTGTCTCCTTATATGGATATTAAATAATAAATTAAGTACATAGTTCCTTCTACGGATAATACACATTGAGTGTTCCTTCAATGGAAAGTACAGTGTTCCTTTAATGGAAAGCATAGTGTTCCTTTAATTGAAAGTATAGTGTTCCTTTAATAGAAAGTACAGTGTTCCTTTAATGGAAAGCATAGTGTTCCTTTAATGGAAAGCAAAGTGTTCCTTCTATGGAAATATATAGGATGTTCCTTCTATGGAAGTATATAGAGCTTCCTTCTATGGAGAATTTATACAGAGCATCCATCTATGGAATATATATATAGCATGGGCAATAGCCATGGTTCTTTTAATAGATATTATGTGACGTTCCTCTTATGGATATTTATACAAGGTTAAGATATGTATGTGTGTAAGATATGTATATGTATTGTATGTCGCCTGATTAACTAGAACTCACTCAGCGTAGCTGACTTTTATTATGCACGTAGGTGAATATGATTAAAGAGCTAGCATGAGGTTGGCACATGGTACGGATTGAGCGGCTAGCATCTGAAGATGAAAGAAATGGTGTTTTAAATATGATGTTTATTATCATGGTTTTAAAGAAAGGATTTAATGTTTTGTAAAGAATGATTTAAATTAACGTTTCCCCGAAAGTTTTAATAAACTCTGATTTGTAGAACTGTGTTTATGAGTAAATTCAACGCTAAAGTAGGGCTACCGAGTTCGGGGCCTTACATATTTTTAACGCATATGCAGGTTATCATGTGATGTGATTCTCAAGCATGTATTTTAAGAAAACTTAGGTTTTATGCTAGAGAATAAGACACAAATATTAGAATACGAAATTTTATTTTATTTGTTTAAATTTTAATTCATGCACTTTGGTTACTTTGATGTATGGGTTATTTAATTAAATTTAATAGATATTGAAACTTATATTATTGTTTGATAGTAACCTTTGAAAAGCTGTGAGCAATCAGTTACGCCCCGGCATTTCCGCCGTAGGTTGGGTTGTGACATATAGGCAAACGTTTAGTGTTTTCAAAACCAGTATGTAAGTGTTTCCATGTTTTCAATCCAAAGCCTGATGTCGCGTGTAATAGAGTTTTCTCAAAACCAAATGAATGCATTTGACTCGCTATCTGTTACCTAGTACAAGTGTTTTAAGTTATGAGAGTATGTTCAACAACACATGACTCTAAGGCCCACGTATGAACTCACACACAAACACAAACTTGACCCGACGAATCTTTGGTGATAATAAGTAATGTCAAAAATACCAAAAGTCCTATCATGTATCCACACATCATATCATGGAAAAGAAACCAAATATTCATAATACAACTTAACTTATGATCATTCAGCTCCCGAGATAGATTCTGGCATGTACAAACTGATTTATTCACAAAGAAAAGTGAAGGATAACTTCTATAAAATTTACCACGGTAGGATTTATGAATTAGGTTTCTCAAAAAAAAATTATTATATTTTTCTCATGCATAGAAAACTCACAATAATTCAACCATTATAGATAGGTACTAATAGTTCAGCAGATTGCGCAAAAAAAAAACTAGTTTAACGGTTCCATCAACTCCTTAAACCAAATTGTGTAAGACCAATTAGGTTATATTTTAAATTCATAATAATAAGTAACAGAAGTGGAATCAACACGTTTGGGTTTGTCATTAAGGAGTTATGGTGTCCGAAAAATGGACCAGAATATAACACCCCGAATCAGCTTTGACACATGTTTTTTCAAAATCATAAAACGTATTCAACCCTCATCCAAAAATTACAAAATTTACCTTTTTGGAAACTAAACTCATAATACTATATCCTAAAATCAAGAATCAATCAATAATCATTGTTTAACATTGAGTTACAGACCAATCAATAAACGAGAACGAATAAGTTAGCCAACTGTTCTCAACAAAACTCAAACCCTAACATGTTTATGACATCTCTAGGGTTCTAATTAATCATGTTAAAAACCCCCCATTAGATTTGATCGCAGGATGGTTGATGAAGCTAAGTGATGAAGAAGAAGAATAATAAGCTTCAATTGATGTTTATGGATTAGGTTTGTAATTGGGAGAAGGTGAAGGTGATGGTCACATGAAGCATAAAGTGTGGTCATTAACTAATAATAGTCACATTTGTTGTTTTGCTGTCACTATTAGATTTTAGCCACACATCAAATATTATAAGTGACTATCAAATAATGCTTTATGGTCACATAAACACGTAAGTGTGACCATATATATTAACTTTTAGCCACATTTGAAATAATTAAAGTATGACCATTAAATGTTAATAGTCACGCGTTTTGTTTTAATGTCATCGTTATCTTTAAGTCACAAGTAAAAGCATATAAGTGGCTAATACACAATGCTTTATGGTCACATTAACCCGTAAGTGTGACAATATGTATTAGCATTCAACCACATCACTGAAACCTATTGTGGCCGTAGATCACATTCGGCCACACTTTTCTAAGTGTGGCTAGCAACTGTCACATTTTTTTTTGTTTAACCGTGGCCAAAGGTTTCGACCAGCTGTGTACAGATATGTTTTTAGTCACACGACCAAACATGTGTGGCTAAAGCTCCGAACATGTGTGACTAAGGTTCATAACAGGTGTGTTTTCGTCACATGAACCAAACATGAGTGGCTAAAGGTTCTAGCAGGTGTGTTTTTTTGTCGCACAAATAAACGTTTTGTGGCTGAAACTATGATTGGTGACCTTTAGCCAAACATTTAATCTGAAATGTGGCAAACCAATTTCAAAACATGTGTGGCTAAAGCCCTTTTTTCATGTAGTGTCGGTGTCTGATCTTTAGAACTCGTAAATAAAACCCACCACTACCGTGAATAGTCGTCAGTCACAAATAAACAAATACCAATCAATACCAATACTCGAACGATTCACTGGACCGAATAAATCCATGTGAAGATGTTCCAATGGAGTATCAATGGAATTGATTTGCTTCAACGTGTGTGACTTCTTCTTCTGCTTGCTTTTCTTGCATGCAACACATTGATTAGTCAATTTGAAATGCTTTAGTGAAACACCGTCCACCAAATCATTAGACATCAAATGATTCATCTTTCTAAGATGAATATGACCCATCCGCCTGTGCCAAAAAATCAAGTCTTTCTCGGTTTCTTTCGAGACAAAGCAAGTTTCCACAGAAGATGAAGACGACGATACAATAGTACTCATGTTCAACACATAAACATCATTCGATGGGGAGATCTCATGACATCCATATCTTCAGGAATGACATAACCCGGTTTAAGAATTATGCACTCCTTGTCAGTGAATACGGTGGTGTACTTCTTATCATAAATCTGAGAAACACTCAGCAGATTGTGATCAACCTTATCACAATAATTAACATTTTCAAAGGTAATACTAGAATTTGAAACATCACCCTCTTTGGTAATCATACCACCTTGATTCCTAGCAAAAGCCAAATAACTTCCTTGAATATTTTTAACGTTTATAAGAAGATTAAGATTTTCTATAATATACCGAGAACATCCATTATTAATGATCCAGGTGTGTCCAGAAATAGCCTTGGATGAACCCTGCATAATAAAGAAACATGATTAGACCAAAAAGGTTGCTCATGCCTCAGTCTTAGGCACCTCTTTCTTTTAATTTTGAGATTTAATAACTTTATACTCCAAATGTGATTTATTCACTTGAGAATATGTCATAGATTTGTTTGACTTTCTTCGTAAGTAAGCATCCTTAATCACATTTCTATCATGATTTTTACAAATTGTGTAACAACTTTGGCAAACAAAACATCGTACCACTCTTAGGCAAATCCCACATCGGCCGTGGAACAGAGAGATCCTTGGTTCATAAATAAATGTCCTGCCTCTTCAATCAACAACGCGTTTTGGGCTTAGTTGGCTGTGGAGCACATGAAAACTCTACGGTTAAAAGTTCTTAGACAAAAGTAGTACTAGGATGGGTGACCTCCTGGGAAGTCTCCATCTGGGCAACAAAAAACAAATCCGTGAACTCTTCGTGGGCAGAGCAGACAATATTGTTGGCGCAAGGGGCCGGATGTTACAAATTGCTCATAGGAACTCATAAATGCACTTAAGAAAGAAAATTGTTGTTATGCTTCCTTCATGTTGACATTCGATTGTTGAGTTGAAGAAGAATTACCAACACCAGCAAATGATGTATTTGACCCACCAGAATTGTTGTAATAGGATGCCATAAAGCAAACATTTGGCATAGACTCATTAACAGCTTGAGGAACTTCTTGATTATGAGAATAGAAAGCATAAATAATAAACGAACTACTACTCATAGGTAAAAAACCGCCATATAAAGTAGGATTTTGATTATCCTTTGAAGAATTCTGGCACCTCAAATCATATTCCCCTTCCTCAATCTTCTGCATGAACTCCAATGCAGTCAGATCATCATTCTTGAAAATACTGTTTTCTTTCAACATAGGTAAGAAGGTGGAATATAAATTAAGCAATGAATTCTTAACCATATCTATTTGATCAAATTATGTTGGTTCCATATTTAATTTTGTCACATTGTCAATGAGATAATTGAATCCTATCAGCATTTCCTCAACTTATGTTTCGATATTGAAACTTCAACATGAGCTTTTTTCTTTCCAATATGTTATACATACATCTCATTCTTAGATGTTGGAAAAGATAAGCATAGATCTTTCTACTTCTCACTTGATAGAAAATATTGTCGGGTAATGCCATGGTCAATGTTCAATTAGCTTTAGTCTCAATATCCAAGTCTTTCTTCTCATATTGAGAATAAGTGTCAAATGGTTTTTCTTCATATTTGGTGCTTGGATCACCAATTATAGGAGGACTATGAACGTTATCACGGCTTTGAGAACAAAAGGATGCATCCACTTTGGTATCTTATTGAACAAAAATGGTGATATTATTCATCCATTGATCAAGAAATTCGATTTTTGGCAAGTCTCATGATCATCCAATAAGAAGGGTTTAAATTTTTTCAAATGAACGATTTGAACACCTATTGATTCTAAAAACTGTGGATCGTTCGGACCTTTCAATTCATAGATGTAGATCTCGGACCGATGAATGGGGATATTCCGAAAACTGACAAACAAAAAAGGAAGTGATTTAGACAAAAAAAAGAAGCACCTTGGACAAAAAGAAACGAAGTGGCTTAGACAAATCTTGTTTGTCGATAACCTCAGACCAATCAATCGAATATGGATTAATATGTAATCGATCGAACACTACTCGAAAACGGCTCTTCTGTTCAGAAACGAAATGTTCCAAATGTTCATGGAAATTATTGCTCTGAGTGGACCATTTGTATCTATATGCATCAGGATCCCAATTCTTGGATCTCTCGGTTCGAAAAAAAAGAGGATCGAACCATCTCTTCTGAATCTTTTTCAAATTTGATAAATGTTGGTTGATCGTATATTTCATTAGAGTTCTATGATTCAGAGTATCCTTTCTTATTTGATCCCTTTGAATTCCATATTCGAAGTTGCGATAGGATCTATTCATTAAAAAGAATCGATTCAGTACATTTCTTATGTACCTATGGGTGCTATGTTGGATTTGAATCAGATTTCGGATCAATCTATATTGACTGAATACCTCCATTATGTTGTTGCTAGCAAATACCACTATTTTTGGTTTTGGCTCTTCTAAATCATTCCCGAAGGAGATCCGAACCCTTTTTTTCTGATCCTTCGATAAAGAGATTCATTCTCTTCATAAAAAATAGGAAATAGAACCAAAAAAACCAATAAAGATGTTGTTTTCCATTCATACATGGAGTTTGGATCCAATCCATAGGAATCAATAGAAAAGGCAAATCTCATATGATACATCAGATCCGGCTCGGTTATTGATAGAGTGAATAAATCTGCTATTTCTTGAAATCTCTCTATGGGTGGCTGCTTCTAGGCAAACCTCCTTGTTGTCCTTACACCCCTACCTCCTTTATCACTGAGCGGACATTTAGGGGCCTTAGTTGATGATCCGGGCTGTTTCCCTCTCGACGATGAAGCTTATCCCCCATCGTCTAACTGGCCGACCTTGACCCCTGTTATTTTGAGGTCATATCTAGTATTCAGAGTTTGCCTCGATTTGGTACCGCTCTCGCGGCCCACACTGAAACAGTGCTTTACCCCTAGATGTCCAATCAACTGCTGCGCCTTAACGCATTTCGGGGAGAACCAACTAGCTCTGGTTTCGTGTGGCATTTCACCCCTAACCACAACTCATCCGCTAATTCTTCAACATCAGTCGGTTCGAACCTCCACTTAGTTTCACCCAAGCTTCATTCTGGTCTTGGATAGATCACCCAGGTTCGGGTCCATAAGCAGTGACAATTGCCCTATGAAGACTCGCTTTCACTACGGCTCCGGTGGGTTCCCTGAACCAAGCTATTGCCTATGAGTCACCAGCTCATTCTTCAATAGGCACGCGGTTAGAGCCTCGAGCTCCTCCCAATTCATGGGAGCTTACGGTTTCATGTTCTATTTCACTCCCTGATGGGGTTTCTTTTCACCCTTCCCTCACAGTACCACTTCGCTATTACTCACCTTGGAGTATTTAGCTAAATGAGCTCTAAACCTCGCTCCCATTTGGCAAAGTCACTTAATTTCATCAATATTTGACACTTCGAGTATGATCCAATATCAACATCCAGATGAAGCATTTGTTGCATAATCATATTTAGAGAAGCTAACGTGTAAAATTTAGCCATTTTCATAAAATAGATGGTTTAAACTATCAAACTTGGAAACCTATAGGTAGAAACTGTCAAGTGATGAAAGTTTTGGATTAAATTTGTAAAATTGATAAAGAATGTGCAATTACTTTAACGAATAAGGTTCTGGTTTTGGTAACGAATGGAGGTTGATTTGACAACGAATGGAAATATGGTTTTAGTAACGAATGGGTTAACGAATAGGCTACTATTCAAACGAATGAACCAGTAACAAATTGTAACACTAATGATTAGAAGAATGGTAGCACGAATGGACAACTGTAGATGTAATGAATGAATTACTACAACGAATTATCAGTTCTAACAGAATGACACGTGGCAAAAACGATTTTCACTGTTCATGCGAATGGTTAGTCACGAGTAATGAATGAGCATTCACCTGTAACGAATGAGCATTTATAACTTGAAACATTTATCAATTTTCCAGATTTAAACTCATACTCAAACTTCATTTAAACACGGATTATTCGTCAAATACTTAACCAAAATCCATAATAAACTAACACAATACTCGTCTCAACAATGCGAACCTCACTAAACTAATCCGAACATCCAATGCTAATCCAAACCAGTCCAATTACTTACAAAACCAATTTTGTACACCTTTGTTCCCACCAAACACAATAAAACTATCAATTTCGTTGAATTGAACCAATTCAATACCAATAATCTCAGACGAACCTTTGGAATCTGATTACGAACAGTTCTCAAGTCATTTTAAATATCAATTAACAACTAATCACTATGAAATTGATTAAAACTAATACGTACAATTTCAGAATCCAAACTAATGCAATTATCAATAGGTTAACAATCAATTGATGTTAATTCATCTCTAAATTACCTGAACAGTCGAACAGTGAATCTGATAGCACTTGAGAAACCACTGTTGTACGATTAAAACTGCTAATCAATACGTATATATTACGGATCTAGTTCTTGATATGCTCTGGTGATTAAACGGTAATTCAATTAGGTTAAGGATCGTGTGTGAGTGTGAATTTAGGCAACATAACGAGAGTATTCAATAATAATAACACACTTAATCAATAAGTTAATTGGGTATATCTATATATTGATGACGACCCCATTCATTATACATCACATAACGAATGGGGACGATTCGTCATCATTCCCTATCAATACTTTAAGATCAACGAATGACTCGTTCGTTGAACCTCATCCATTAAACAGCCTTAACGAATGGCCTATTAATACTATATGTGCTCATTCGTTATACAACCGATAACGAATGGCACCATACATTAATGTATGGCATAAACATAATTACTAAAATTCCCTTACATTAATAAAGACCAATTACATAATAATAAAAAGATCAAGACGACCAAAACGTGTACTAACAAAGGGGCAGAGCCCCTTGCTAGGGTTAAACGAATCGAATCCATTAGAATGACTTTTTAAATGAATCGAATCGACTTTTAAATGAATCGAAAGAGTGTTTAAACAAATCAATTCGATTTTTTTAAAAAGTGGAATCGACTTTTAAACAATTCAAATCGAGTTTTTAAATGAATCGAGTCGCATTCTTCTAGATGCTATTCGAATTTAGTTTCATGCCTTTCAACTATGTTTGTTTTTATTTCATCCCTTAATGGCCCGTTTTACTACTACAACGAGTTGTGGGTCATAACAACTTCACGTATTTGCTTTAAGAGGGCCCGACCGTCACCCGTTCGTTCCGTATCACGCCCATTAAGTCGTTAACTATAAATTATATGTTTTTCCAACACTATAAGGTCTGATTTGCCTTTTTAACAAATCTTAAGGCAAACTGACATCCATAGCCTAACCTTTTCGGGGAAAAAAACGTACCTTTCGGATCGTGTTTTACGTCGGGTATGTTTCATCACATGAATCTAGAGGTATTTATCGTTGTTTGATGATGCTTGAACACAAAATCTGCCCTCCTTTAGCTCTAATTTAGATCTAGATTTGAAGGAGAGTGTTTTTGTGTGTTTTTTATCATGTGGAGGCAAATGGAGAAATGAGGGTTTAGGGTTTTAGGGAGGGTTTAAGGGGTTTATTAATGAAAAGCCCATGGACCTTAAGGCCCATCCATTCCCTAATCCATCTTTTTATTTTCAAGCCCACAACTCAACTTAGTATTATTTTAATAACCTAATTAAATAATAATACATCATTAAATAAACAAACTTATGTTATTTATTATTATCTAAAGTAGGATGTTAAATTCAATTAAGATAATAATACAATTAACATAATATGGTACGTAAAAAGTCCCCAAAACGGTTTTGAAAGCAATAAAATAGGTAGTGATTAATCACCTTATTAATAGGCGACTTTTAAAGATAATAATAATAATAAAAACAAGAAGTCGTACTTTAACGAGCTGAACTGAGTAGAGAATAAAATAGAATTAAAAAAGAGAATATAGCTGTTGGAATCAGATTAAACGGATATCCAGAACTCAAGTTATGAGAATTTTAAGATTTAAACGAGCTTCTAATGTTCAAAATCCGAACTTCGAGTTGGAGTTGGGTTCTAACCTAAACACTCAAAATTTCATTATGAACAAAAAACTCTTCTGGCATGAAAGCTAGCTTTGAAAATAATATAGAGAAATCGACTAGTCAAAAGATTTGACTATTTGGCCCTTAAACAGGTCGGGATCAAATTGACCACTAAAACTCCGTCAATCTTCGAAATTGATTGAGGGCTTTTGTTTATAACATAAAAATCAAAAAATTACAGAAGAAAACTTACCGGGGTGAAGAATGAAACAAGATATTATCGAGGTTAAAGTGTCTTGAAACTTGAAAGTCAAACTGAAATATGAAAACTTGAAGAAGAACACCAAAATACCAAACAGAAAGGCTTGTGGATGATAGTGGCTGATAATGCATAAATGTTTAAGGGTTTGGAAGGTGTTTTGATTAAATAAAACACTCTTAAAAATCGTTATTTAGGTAAAAGCTTGATTAAGGAAACCTTATGACAAAATTGTACCAATTAACCTATGGATTTCAGATTTCTGTGTGATCCCTAAATAGTATCAATCTCAGTAACAATAACAATAACAGATCTCAGATCTGAACTTAATCGATTAATACTTTAACAATTGATCTAACTCATAATTACGTATGATTAGGTGCTGTGTATGTTTATATATTATCAGTATAATATTACGGTTGAAGATCGAGAGAGAATTTGGACAGCATATCATTAATTAAACTCTCAAAACTTAAATTAAGCATGAACAGGGTTCACTATAAATAGAAGATAGGTCTGGTTCGCTAACATCCCCTAGCGAACCAGATTCTACTTCGATACATACATTAAATAGGTGAAACACCCCCCAGATTCCCTAACGAATCAGGGGAAACTTAACTTAAGGACCAGTTCGCTAAACATCCTTAGCGAACTGGCCTAATACCTTAACGAATTACATGAAATAATAATAACTTATTACATTAAACAAACGAAAAATACGTTAACTATAAATACAGAGACTCAAGACGCAAAACAGTGCACTAACAATTTCTAAACATGAAAACTAATGTGGACTTGCTACAACATCATAATACATTTCTTGAGCCTTAATTTTCTTTATTTGGGTCAGTCTAGGGAAGACTAAGCATTAAAAAACGAATAAACGAGTTCAAAAAACCTGTACACGAGATTTTGGTCACACTAGCAATATCTCGCGAGAAATTTTCTGGATATCCAAAAATGTCATTTTTAGTCCCTAAACTTTTGTAAATGTATTTTAAGCCATTTTAAGCGATTTTAAGAGTTTCCAATTGTTTGACGAGTTTGAAACTTACGCGTGACAATCGTCAATTTCAGGTTAACTCCATTAACTCAACTCCGTCAATTCAAACCTAAAGATCATTGAATCTATAACGCACACCTCATTACATTTAAACTAGGGTTTAAATGACGCTTGACACTTACTACATGTGTAGTCTTTCGGGATTTGCACCGAAACGCAAACGAGTTGACGCAAACGATTGGTGAATAAACGAAAAACGCCAAAACAATAATTATGTGATAATTATGTGTTAGACTTATGTGTTATGTGATAACATTGTTATAAACGTTAACTAAATGTGCTAGAACTAGTTAATTAAGCTAGAAAAGTAACATTTGGAAGTTGAGGGACTAAAGTGTAACATGTTATTATTATTAATAATAATAAACCCTAACCTCTCCTCTCTCTTTCCCTCACCTAAGTCGATGGCAGCCCCCCCCCCCCATTGCTCTCCTCACAATCGGCTCACATACACACACATATCACTTGGTTTTGATCTTGGTTTTTCACAATTGAAGCATCCTACATCCGTTTCTAGCCATCTTCTACCTTCCTCTTGCTTGTATTGGTGTTTTTGAAGGTATAATTATAAACCCTAGGTCCGATTTTCATATGTATACGTGTTCATATGTTTTATCTTGATTTGATGATGGATTGATTGTGATATGATAACTAGAATTGATATTATTACATGTTAATTGTTGTGTCTTTGAGTTTGAGATCAAATAAAACCCTAACCATGTATGTATGGTGAAATTGATATGCATGGATAGTGGTTATAGTGTCTAGAATGTTATATGAATGATTTGTTGTCTATAGATGGTTAATATGTTGAGTTTTGCTGCAAACAGTTTCTGGACAGATTGTGTTGTTGATGTTCAATTGACTGTAACAGGGTGTAAATATGAAAATTGGTTGAGATTATTGATACTACAGTAAACTAGGTTGAGTCTAGTTTCTAAAGAATATAAATTTGCAATTTTTGGACGTGTAAAAGTTAACCTTTATGATTTTACAAAAACGTTGTGCAAAGCTGAGTTGTTAGACCTGCTGTTAGGTTGTTTTGTAAATGTTATATCTCATGAACTACGAGACCAATTGGGTTGGTTCCACTTCTGAAAGTTGACTTATTGAGTTAGGAACCTAACCCAAGTGGTCTTGCACTTGTTGGATTTTTCATTTAACGGGAATTTCAAATAACATTCTGTTACGCATGAATTTGACTGTTATGAGCTTGCTGTAGTGTTTTGATCATTATGAGAAATCTATGTGGAATAAAAATTAAATAAAATATGTTCTGGAAACCTAACACATGCATACTTTAGTGATGATTTTTGGTAAATTAATTGAGATGCTATGGTCAGTGGAATAGTACAATCTTTCAAGTAGAATTTCTGTCTCGGAGAAACTAGCTGCTGAATTTTGTGAAAATGCATGAAACATGATAATTGCTAGTTAATTGTTATGTTTTGACCAATTTGCCCCTGCGGGGAATACTTGCTAAATAGTTGTCGTGTTTTGACCAAATTGCCCTTGCGGGGAATAATTGCTAGTTAATTGTTATGTGTGACCAAATTGCCCTTACGGGGAGTAATTGCTAGTGATGTACATTATTAATACATGACACTTAAATAATTGCCCACACACGTATCGTATCACAAATGTACTTGTTAAGTCACACACGATTCACAAACAAACACGAAACGTATCTTGTGATTAGGAATTATGTCCCGGGTCTAGAGACTCGATATTAGTTCAGATACTTAGAAAATCTCCTTGTTGTTTTAGAACGCTAGAGAGAGTTTTCTGTGACGCGCATCACTTGGTGATTTATTTTGGGAATTCTTCGCAAACAGTGAGTTCACTTACCCCTTTTTAAACTGTTTTCAAACGCTTTTCACTTGGGGGAGATAACATACTCCGAAAACGCATTTAAGATTTTGTTAATATAGATTATATATCACTTGTAAAGACTAAGTGGCAAACGCAATAACTAAAGTCCTTCATTCACATCGAACCGTTTAATATTGGATAATAGCGAGTCATTGTTGAGTAGTACTACTGGGTTTGACAAACCCCACCCAACGCTAAACTCGACTGGAGGTCGAGTGGGTGTAATCTTGGCTAAACACATACCATGGTCGGGATAGACCTGGTGGCAAGGCAAATGATAAACAGTCAGCTTCGGTGTCGAACACTTAGTAATACTTGTTTTATAGGCTAGCTACCTATAGATATATAATTGACATAACACTATCTGGTAACGCAAAACGCTGAACGCAAAACGCTGAACGCAAAACGCTGAACGCAAAACGCTGAACGCAAACGCTAAACGCTTTATTTTATATAAACTTGTGAACTCACCAACCCCGTGTTGACACTTTTAGTATGTTATTCTCAGGTAGCCGAGGCGGGCGCGCGGTTTAGGATCATGCATTGCTTGAAACACTTTTATTTATGCAAACTTATTTTAAACTGTTATCATTGGGTTTTTAAGTCGTCCTGCGTGACGCAACATTGGTTTCTACGGTTTTACGCTTCCGCACTTATTTTCATTTAAACGTTTTTATGGTTTGATTATAACTAATGATTCCGATCCTGTTAGTTCACACACTCTGACGGTAAAACTCCGTTAGTGGATTTTGAGGGTGTGACATTACGAGAGTATGAAATAAGTTCAAAATAGTTAAATACTAATAAATGAACAATTTTATAGATACAAAATATCTGAATTACATTTCCCAATCCGGTAAACAAGTACAAAAACAAATGCGAAGGATCCGAGATGTTACAATCTTTCCAAATTTCATTAGCATATTTTCGAATTACTTCTTAATCCTTGTAATTTGATGGATTGGAATTGCGAATCACCTTGAAACTCCATCTTCAGGGTGTCCTGTGATTCTTTGGCACTTGTTGCTGATGTAATTTGAGAAAACAACAGATAATGAACTATTTGTTGTATGATAACTAAGGCTTTAGCATCCTTTTTCATTGCTTCCTTCAATGCGGGAATGATGGCTAGAGATTAAGACTTGTGGGTTGTCAATATCAAGAAGTCTAGAGGGGTGACCAAAGACCTGTGAGAAAACAAGGAAAATTATGAAGAAAACGAAACCCACTAAATAAAATATGTGAACGAGTGATCGAAATCGAACCTGTGATTGGTTCTAAAGAAGTGACGAAAAGATCGTGTTATACTATAGAATAGTGGAGGAGAAATTGATCAAAATTTATGTATATCATGTTACGGGAGATTTAATGAAATAAAACCTTTCAAATTCAGGTAGGGAGAAGGTTTTGGAAGTGTCCATGAATGAACCATGTCATTCGAATAAGTATGGAAGATTCAAGCTTATGAAAGGCATGAACATTTATGTGATGTGGGCTTAAGACATGGGTTTCGACTAGTGGGTGTTAATTGTGATACACGATCAAGATCAATGTATAGAGATGCTTGATTTTGTGATAATTGGTAGATTAATTTGGATGACAGATGTTTGATGTAGTTTGTATATTGAAAAGAAAGAAAAGCATGTAATCGGCTTGTTCAACAAGAAGCGAACTTATGTTATACATGTTAAACTAGTTTCAAGTGGGTTTTTTGATCTGTTGTACTTGAAAGTAAAAGGTGTAGTCCTGGGTTGATGTTTTGTGATAATGATTTTCATTATTATCATTTGTAATAGTTATGGTTCCAAACGTCTATTAATGCATAAAATGTCTATCGCTTTGGTCTTGTAGGTCGTGCAATAGGATAGTATTTATTTGGAATATACTTTAATGCGTTGGAACGTATAAGTAACTAATGCAACGGATATGTACTTTTACGGCGCATACGATATATGCTGGATAAGACATATACGCCATATATGTTGGTTATTAAGTCTATAATTAGGGTTCTAGGCTTATACGTTCATAGACTTTGGTCCAGCTTTATACATGTTCTTGTATTGTCATATTTTGATGTACCTTCGCTGCTATCAATGAATAAAAGAAGAGTTAAAGAGATATTGTTTTTTTCACCATGTTATGATTTCCACTCATAACATTGTAGAGTAGATATCTTCGTGAACGATTTTCACGTCTATCTGACGATCCTTTCACGGAGTTTTAATTGGTATCAGAGGCCTTGGCTCAGTATCTACTTCGAAAAGCATAATTCCATCTCTTTTCTACATTGGTTTTATCATTCCGGAAGATGTAGCCGTTCAAACCTTACCAAATTTTCATATATTCTTATATTCTTGGTTTTGAGCACTATACTATAAATTCAAATCATTACATCTTCAGTTTCTCCACAAAAAGTTCCAAAAATTTTCACTGTCAAACATATACGACGCTTAAGTCCTCAACGTATAATCAAATACGCCGTATATCTCAATGGAACGTATATACATACAAAGCGCATAACTTCAATGTATATCATATCTGCCGGAAGTCTTTCTCCGCATAAGTCTTTCAAAGTAATTCATCAACGGATAAGTACTTATATGTTGTGTACGATTTGTTGGTTCAAACAAACTTATATGGTGCATATGATTATACGTTGTATACATGCTGGCGTGTTGAAATTTGAACATATACGTTAACTGTTACTTATACGATATAAAAATTATACAATGATGAATCAAGAGTGATTGTTGGAGTAAGGATATTAGATGAAAAATGGAGGATATTTGGAATGAAATAGCAGTCAAAATAAAACTTGTAGATGGATTCATGAAAGGTGAAGATCTAAGCATAAGCCAAAGGAAAAGTCTAAAATTTCAAATCTTATAAAGAGATGTTAGGGAAGCATAATGTTCATGGGTCTTTCATCTATGAGTGAATGGTGACCGAGTCTAAGCTAAGCAATTTCCAAGGGGGAGTTTGTTGGAGCATGAACGTCCGTTTCTTAGAAACCAATACCAAGAAATATCCAAGGGGGAGATTGTTAGTGCATAAAATGTCTATTCCTTAGGTCTTGTAGATCGTGTAGTAGGATAGTAGTTTTTGGAAAATACTTTAATGTGTTGGAACGTATAAGTCACTAACACAGTGGATATGTACTTATATGGCGTATATGATATACGCTGGATAAGACATATATAAGTATATGTTGGTTATCAAGTCTACAAGTAATTTTCTAGGCTTATACGTTAATAGACTTTGGTCTAGTTTGTACATTTTCTTATATTGTCTTATCTTGATGTACTTTCACTGCTATCAATGACTAGAAGTGGTAAAGAGATATTATTGTGTTTTTCACCTTATTATGATTTCTACTCATAACATTGTAGAGTGGATATCTTCGTGAACGTTCTTCCACGTCTAACTTCTGCAACCTACCTGTACAACATCATATGTTCCAGTTTATGAATCTAATACATTTACAGGAGAATCAGATGGCTGCCATCGACAATTTCAAGAAACAATGCAGGATTATCAGAGGAAAATGTCACGGGGTCTCCAACTTTTGCAACGGGAGAATAAGGACCTAAAAGCATTGGTTGCTACTCAAAGGGGGGGGGGGGTAGATTGCAATGTAGAATGAGATGATCCTTCAACTTATGTGCAAAGACGATATGTTGAAGAAGTTGGAATATTGGGATCACGACAAGGATCCTAAGGCAGGCGGTTTAGATCAGCACCCAGGTGGTACTTCATCAACGAATGTATTTCATCAAGGAATGTACCTGCCGAAGGGGGAGTCGTTGGGAAAGGATATGGTGGTGTACCATGGTTCGACAGAGGTACAACCCGTGAACACTTTAAAAGTAAAAATGATTTTGTTTCTTGATGAAGACACTATTGTAAAAAGTATGGTTAATGCTGATGAGATAGAAAAAGGTGAGTTTCTTGACCATTCGTTGACTGAAGAACAAATTGCCTTGCTTCTTAATTTAAACAAGGTGGATGTGGAGGAGTTAGAGAAACGAGTAGATTTGGAGATAGAAAATAGTGAGGAAATCATATTTGTTAAGAGTATTCCATATGGGAATACTAATTTTGATTGTGATGATGTGGAAATGGAGGACGTGATGGTTGAGTAACACTCGGATTTGTATACACGGTCTAACTCTGATGAAGAGATTCTATTCTTTACAACAAAACATTTTGATGCAGCTGAAGAACGTTTGAGGAAAGAGAAAGAGAAAGAGAATGGGAAAGAGAAAGTGACATAACCCGAGACTACACAAGCTTTAGATGGTATGTTTAATTATAATGCTGAAAAGATGAACAAGATGATCGGGTCACTGCGATATGCTGAAAAACAAGACTATCTACAATCAAAGGCTCGTTTGATTGCATACCGAAAGACGAAGACAGTTTGTGAATACGTTATATTGATGTTATATGTGCCAAGATCTAGTTTCTAACACAATACATCAATATGATAACATAAGACGAATACGTCAATGAATACTTTATTTATAGTATACTGTTCATTACATTATGAATAAGTTATGGAGAGTATCCGACGTGGTCACGACATGTTTACAATAAGCTCGGATCTCCAACCTCGTATGAATAGGAACCGCAATGCATATATATATGCCGAGTCCCCATTCGTTAACATCCCAAATGAATGGGGGTTTCTGTAATGAATGGATTCCCATTCGTTACATTTCATAACGAAAGGCATCGTTAAATAACTAATGAGCATCCTTTCGCTAAATCCCTTAGCAAATGGGCTTCTAACCTAATGAATGGCTAGTTAGTCTTAAAATGGACCCCATTCGCTATGCAATCCATATAGAATGAGCCATTTTACATTAAAGCTTAATGACTAAAATACCTCTAGCATCTTCGATCAGCTACGGACAACAAATCGTGTACTTACACAGTTAAACGTAATATTGTTTCGTGGGTGCATGAACCGAAATTGAAAGTATATATCATGAAGTGGGAGCACAACATGCAGTATCTTTAAACATATTACTGATGTGCTTACCATTCCACAATGGGATGTTCGTGCATTAGCGATTAAACCATTTATAAACCGGGGTGACAATCAGTTAGCTTATTGGTTTCACCGTCACTTATTACATGAGGTAAAGTATCTTTGGTTCATGTTCTTCAAGCCGCAGAGGCCAACTAAGAAGTATATAGATGAAATTGATCCACATACCAGTAGGAGGAAACATGTGCTTAAAGTAAAACCATCGCGAGCTATGAAGAAAGCCTTTTTAAAGACTTATCCCCAAAGTCTTTATAAGAGATTTAATCGGTGGTATTATGATGAAAAAATAGGTGAAGCTGTTATTGTATTGGGATCTTGTTTGAAGACGGAGTTTATAAGAATTATTGATCCGATGTGGCTAGTCAACTTTTCTGAGTCCGATAACTAAGTGGTATATATAAGAATTGGATCAGATGGGCGCACGCTAAAGACAATGAGCTGGCTATGCAACTCCAAATAGTTGTTTGAGTATGTCATGCATTCAGGGTTCATAGCTGTGCATATTGGAAGACTAGCAAGTTCAAGGACTAAAGATAACAAAGTTCTCGAGATGAGAGGGAGTTTGTAATGCATCGTTTTTCATCTCGTTCTTTGTTTAATTGATAGGGGTATTTTGGTCATTTAATGTAAGTCTCATTCGTTAAGGTTATAATAACGAATGAGACCTGATTATTTTGTCCCTAATTTTTTAGGAAATGTTAACGAATGAGGATTAACATATGTAGTTAATTCGTTAGGGAATGCAAACGGATGAACATAACGTATAGGTAGCGAATGAGAGGCTCATTCATTAGGCATGTCTAATAAATGAGATCGAAGATCTCATCTCCTATATATACCCATGTATCTATGTATACTATAATATACTTGTTCATTCTAAATGTAAAAGCACTGTTACATTGCCCAAATTCTTTCTCAACTCACACAGTTCACACACTTAACGTATTACACCTAAACGTTATCATATCATAAGACTAGATTGTATTAGATGAATCAGATCGTGCATTCTCAACAAGTCTTTATGTTTATATCATTTTAATTTTTATGAATCATGGAAAGCTACCATACATATCATTTACTGCACATATAGTCTTTTTAGCCAATTAAATTCATATTTTAGGTAGAAGTAGTCAATCCAGTATCATTTCCCAAATAGGTTGTATCAAGTTTCCACCTAAAACTTTTAATGCTTCTACAAAGCATTTAACTGAATATTTATTATCATATCTCATAACAGACTCAATTTGCAAAGCAAAATCTTTTTGTAATTTTCTTATAAGGAACACACAAGCAGGCATAAACATATAAACACACAGATAAACTAAAGCACAAAAATTACCAACACCTCATCAGAGTTAATCATTCCTAAGGCCTTCTTTAAAAAATTGAATATGATTTTTCCAATGGCTTGGTGAACAAGTCAGCCAAGTTGTCACTAGACTCAACCCACTTCATTTCTATTAAATCCTTTTCATTGTAATATCTAAAAATTGATGTCTAACCTCTATATGCTTAGTCTTAGAGTTTTGCACAAGATTTTTCACAATAAATATGGAGTGGTACTATCAATAAGAATAGCAGTATTTAGGAAATTCAAACCATAGTCCGCCATTTGATTTTAAATCCTAAAAACTTGTGCACAACTTGCAGATACAACAATGTATTCAGCTTCTATAGTTTAGACTGACACTATAATCTACTTGTTGCACTGCCAAGACACTAGTCTGTTCCCTAGAAATTGACTTCCTTTTGAAGTAGACTTTCTACTCATGTTGCAACCATCATAATCATTGTCAGTGTATGCAAGTAAATCAAATGATCTACTCTTTGGGTACCAAATCCCCAAGTCTGACTTCCCCTTCAGGTATCTGAATATTCATTTGATAACCAACATGTGGGATACTTTGGGATTGGCTTGAAATCTTGCACACACACATACAACAAACATTATGTAAGGTATGGATATAGTCAAATAAATCAACAATCGTATTTTGGCTCTGTATTGATGCTAATCTGTTGACTCCCCCTTTTCATCTGCAATAATCTTTTCATGTGTATCCATAGGAGTTGAAACAACCTTCACATCATTGTACTTGAATTTGGTTAGGATTTCCGTTACATACTTGGATTGGTTAATGAATATTCCTTCATTTTTCTATTGAACCTGCAACCCAAGAAAGAAGTTTCATCTATCACATTGAACTCATGATGAATTTGGACCTCATCACCACTTCAACCGCCTTACACATTGTCTCCTCGTTTGATCCAAAGATATTGTCATCTACATATACTTGAAGTTAAGGCAGATCTTTTTCTTTCCATTTGTAAAATAGGGTCCTGTCAATGGCTCCTCTATAGAAACCATTAGCAAGTAACTAATTTGACAAATCGTCATACCAAGCTCCAGGAGCTTAATATAATCCATACAAGGCTTTGCTTAGCTTATACACCTTGTCAGGATATTCAGGATTTTCAAAACCTGAAGGTTGAGTGACATACACTTCCTCTTATATTCTTCCATTCGAAAATGCATATTTGACATCCAACTAAAAAATCTTTATATTCTTTGATGCTGCATATGCTAGAAAAATCCTTATCGATTCTAATCTAGCAACAGGTGCAAACACTTCTTCAAAGTTTATGCCTTCTTCTTATAAGCATCCAAGTGTTACAAGTCTTGCTTTATTCTTCACAACTATGCCTCTCTCCTCCTTCTTGTTTTTGAATACCCATTTGATACCTATTGTATATCTTCCTCTTGGCTTATCAACCGGTCCCCATACGTGAAGATCTCTAAACTTTGCCAACTCATTCTGCATAGCTTCTACCCAGTTGTTTTCTTTCAAATTTGTTCAATGTTTTTGGGTTCAACTTGGGACATAAAGTAGGAGAATAAACATATATTGGAAGTTTCAGATCCACTTATGGTTACTCTTTCATGCAAGTCTCCAAAATTATTCTCAAGAGGATGATTTCTTCTTGTTGAAATAGTTTGTACAATGGTATCATTGGTGATAGCAGAATCAAGGTTTGAAGTGTTCATCTCAGGTTCTTCTTGAGTTTTAGTTGAACTTGATGAGGCTGAAGGATTGTGTTCATTAAACAATGGTTCAAATATGATGATAGGGGCATCTTCTTCTTCATGTGCATCATTAAAAAGAAATTCATTGGTTACACCAGGGTTTTCTTCAGAATTTGCAACTTTTTCAACAACATCATCTTCTTCAATAGCTTTCTTTTTCTCAAAAGTGAATTATGTTCCATAATTAGCAACTTTGGACCATAACCTATCCAAATTCAATTTCAATTCAGGTATTGCTTCAAGAAAACTGGTCTTGTATGAATTTTCTTCAGTGTCTATAGGAAAGATTTTGAAAGATTTAATGAGCTTCTCAAGGTCAAATTACCAACTTGGACCATCAACTGTATTGAATTTATTCCCATTAAACACTATGTTAGGTGATTCAATCACACTTAGATGTTCTTTCATATAAACTCAATAAGCTTTTGATTGTGAAGATTATCCAACAAAGAAGCATTGAAGAAATTTGACCTGAAACTTATTCAAATAATCCTTAGTATTAACCAAGGAACACTTGCAGCCAAAAGGCTTAAGGAACTTGACATAGGGCTTCCTATTGAAAAAAATCTCATAAGGAGTTTTGTTAGGACTTTTGTTGAGGAGTATCCTGTTTTGAAAATTACATGTTGTATTTATAGACTGAGCCTAAAAAGAGACAGGTAGATAGGCATATGCAATCATGTTCCTTGCAGCTTCAATTAGTGTCCTATTTCTTCTTTCTACAACACCATTTTGCTCAGGAGTTATAGGAGTACTAAATTGTTGCAAGATTCCCTTTGTATTGCAAAACACAAACATCACTCCAAATTTGAACTATGTGCCATTATCAGTTCTCAGCACCTAGACTCTTTTGTCCAGTTGATTTCCATTCTTGTTATATATAGTAGCCACAAAATTGCAATCCAAATTTGACAACTTAATAAAGTTGAAGGGTCGAAAATATTCCCAAGATAAATAAAGGGGAAATCTAGATAAGAAAATAAAAATAATTCTATAAGGAAATAAAAAAATAATCCATAAAGAAGTCCATCCCATAATAAGAATGGGAAACGAAAATCCATCCCACGTGGAAGGATGGAAGAAAATGGAAGCATTTCACATGGGTATAAATAAGAAAGATAAAACCCAATCCACATGGAAAGTAAGAATTAATGGTAGCTCTTTATAAGGAAGAAAGTTTACATAATAATATTCTTTTATGCCTAGCATGCACTCAGTGGTTCTAGCGGAGGGTGCGAAGCACTTGATGCACATGCGCACTGGATCAGGCGACGACGAGGACGATGGCGATGGCAAAGGCGAAGACGAAGGCGATTGCGTATCGCCATGAGCTGAGAAACCAGTTATAAATAGAATGGGTCATGGCACATTCACTTCACACCAAATTCCTCTCTCTCTAGAATACTTTCTCTCACTACATCATAAAGCATGCCCTCGACCCGATAAGGGTCCTACTAGAGACACCGCCCAAAAATCAAAATACCCACCCACTACACGGCGGATCGCCCGATCCGCGGTGGATCAGAGGTTTTTGTCCTATTATGTCCAGAGCTTTTGTCTTATTATGTTTGTAACTTATCCGCGGCGGATTGGGCGATCTGCCGCATATTAGGTACAAATCAGTCATACGCCGTACATGATACGCGACGGGTTGGCCGACACGCGACGGATCAAGTCAATAATTTGATTTTGTCACATCCGTCTCCCTTTCTCTACATATATTATCATCCATCTCCTTCGTTAAAATATAGATCCAGTATTATTGTTTGTTAAAATATAATGGATTTATATGATATTTTGTTTGGTGACGGGAACGACGAGCAGTCGGGCTACGCATACAACGATAAGCCGGAGCAGTCGGGCTTTGTAACGATTCCGACGAAACCAGGGATACCCTAACCGGTAGACGATAGTTACGTCATATTTAATGTCGGGTACATGAGTTACCATGGTAATTATACGAGAATACATGGTTCATTGTATTGATTGTACGTGAATATATAATTCACCGCATTGAATATGCGATTAATCGATCGATAATTATTGAAACCCGAACGAATCGAGGGTTCAATTATAGACGATATCTATAATATTTAGTGATGTTACGAAGCATTAATGCTTCGGGATAAGTAAAGTACGGCACAGAAAAAGAATTTCGATTTAATGGTACGTAGGGACATTAAACGAAACCTTTAATACCAAACCAAGCAAGAGACGATCGATCAAGCCGAAAAAGATGCACAATTATTAATAATATGATGTTTCAAGCTAATAAATGTCATGGTTTAAGTTTATAAAGTTTTTAAATCGATTTTATATAAATTTCATTTTTTAGCCGAAAAAACTACCGTTTTAGCCTCGTTTTAAGCCGAATTAAACATTTAACCGAAAAACGAACTGAACCAGATTATCCAAAACATTATCTGGATTTCGAGAATCCAATTTTGTGGCTAAAAATGGAGAAGTGGGTCCCACCCCACCCCCACTTGGACCGATCGGAAATACCCAGGGTGTATACCCCATTCATTTCTTTTTTACAACCACCATTTGAATCATCCATCTCTTCCTCTCAAGATCATGATCCAAAACCGAGATTTTGTAGTAAGAAAATAAGGTAAAGAATCGAGTTAATCACGTTTCCATCTTCGTTTCTTGAGTTTATTTGCAAGAAAATGAGGTTTCAAAGATGAAAACCGATTCTTGCATGATCAAGTGATGTATACGGGTTATACAAGGGATCTTGGTCCAAGAAAGGAGTTAAACGAATCAAAAACGAATTTTTACGGTTAAATCTTTGTTTTTGGAATCATAACCGAAACCATGAAAGAAATGGCTTGATCGTGAGTGTAACTTGCTTGGTATTGTGGTATGTTGGTTGTAGGTTCTGTATTTAGTGGTAAATAAGGCGGAAAGACGAGTTTGTAGCTTGTAGTGGCGGAAAACGAAAGGTATATTCGTTTTATGTTCGGTATTGGAGTTTTTGGACAGATTGTGGTGTGTTTAGAGTTGGGTCATGAAAACTTACAGGGATGTTCTATATATGAAAATATGAGTTCTGTGAATTTTTGGTAATTTTTGGACAAAGGATGTATATTTGGTGAATTTAATGCTTGGTTTTGGCCAAAAATGGTGAAAAATAGCTAAATATCATGAAAAATTCTGGAAAATTGCAGATAAGCTTTTTATATCATGTATAAGTCACACACAAAATTTTAGGTCAGTTGTAGAAGTCTAAGTAGGCTTTTCGGTTAAACGAGTTCTAGGGTTTTCTAGCTCGGTTTTAGTGAAAATGGTATGTAAAAGAAGATTTTGATTCTGGAAAAATTACCGGGGACTATGTGAATGGCAGGGGACATCCAGGAGAAATTTGGGATTTTTCTAAGATCGTTTGGTATTTACGACATATTTAGTGTTTAAATGGTGTTTAAAAATAGATAAATAAATTTTAAATATAAAAATTAATTCTGGAAATATTTTTATAAAATTCCCCACTCTCAAAAAGTGGTTTGTGAAAAATTTCAAGATCCGAGATTAAATGGATAATTATTTGTGCTAATTATCAAACTTTTAAAGTTAAAACGCGTAAACCGGTGAAGTCGCTTAAGCGAGCTGACTGGTGTATAAAAACCCTAAAAATGAACTATTTTCATATAAATGAGTTAAACAAGTAAAAAATAAATCATCCAAAAATAATTCGGATGATTTGAGTAATTTTTGTTCGATTTAACAGTTTCCGGTACGCTAAAGACGGAAACGGGTCCCGCGGCCAATCGGGGCGTCTAAACCGAGCTCAAATTTCACAACTCTAACTAAATTATCAGTCAACAACTATTTTCGGGTCGTGTGTGACCAAACTCATTTTTGAAACATAAAACGGATAAACGTGCTAGGCACGCAAAACGAGAAAAACGACTAATAGTAGTTGTGACCATGGAACTCTAAACGATATCACAATCTGAGTCCGGAGAAATGTTTCTAGGTTAACCTTGTCCCCAGAACGGGTACAGTGCTGGGTTAACAGTGTCCCCAGATGTACCGGTTAACTTGGTTAAAGTTATATTAATAATGAGTGTATAGTAACGATCGTAGGGATCATTTTACAGATTGGACGTATTAACTGATAATGATTGTTGTTACCTGCTTGCATGTGCTAAGGTGAGTTTCACAGCCCCTTTTTTTGAATAGTTTTCAAATATTTTCCCGGGGCAGAAAGCATGTTACTAATAAAATGTTTAAGTACATACTGAACGCATGGATTTGTGTGTATTTATAAATATTTGATAATACGGGAATCGTACGGAATGGGTACAGTACTGGGTTAGCAGTGTCCCCAGATGTCCCTAGAAGTGTTTCTGGGTTAACATTGTCCCCGGAATGAGTACTGTACTGGGTTAACAGTGTCCCCAGACAGAGGTTTCGCTTGTGGGCTCAGCATAATTACATCGTGTTTCTGGGTTAACATTGCCCCCGGAATGAGTACAGTAATGGGTTAACAGTGTCCCCAGATAATATTATATTTTGATATGGATTTATCATGGTTTACTCAAATTGTGAAACTCACCAACTATTCGTAGTTGACCCGTTTTCTCACATGCTTTTCAGGTACAACTAAGATGAAGTGATTGCTTACATGCTAAGTGCTTGATGTGTGTAAGATTTGCGTGCGGAATGTTAGGATACATTATAATAAGTAGAATTATGTATCGTATTGTATGATGTGTGTATCACCTAGACGGTAATGAAATACAAGATAATGTAATTTGAGGTATATTAATGTATTCAGTTTTCTTTATAAACAATGTGGTTGATATCAGAGGTGTCTGTCGCATCCCGTTTACGTTTCCGCTGCGGTTGCGGGGTGTTACAGAAGTTGGTATCTGAGCCATTGGTTATAAAAGAATTAGGATGTCTTTAAAAGATACCTAAAAATATAACCAGTAGCTCAAGTATTATAGGATCTGAATATCGACTAATAATATATAGTGACGGGATCTGGATGAACTTGAATGAACAAGTGAGTTATTATGGTCCGGAACATAATAACAGACTTGTCCGCACGAGGGAACTCAGGGGAAGTCACGGGGAACATTAATAGGTAAAAATGGCAACATATGTGTAAAGTATATAATATTATTTATGCGTGCTAATGTGTGTGTATATATATGTATTTATATCTTGTGGTTTCATGTATTGAGAAATAGGACCCGGATAAAGAACCGGGGGATGAAATAATAAAAGTACCGAGGATACGGAGATTTCTAGAGCATCGGTTGATGATAAGTGTGACTTATCGGGCCATAGTTATGATAGTACCAAGTTAGATCTCTCGTTTGACATTAACCAGAAATATCTAGTAACCGTCACACCCAACCAAAATTGATAAATCCCTTACCCTACCAACACCGGTACCGTATATCCTAATAACCCCTATGTTCACCCGAACCGTCGACCCTCACGTACGGACGGACCCGCACCTGAATCCATTCTTATTCCATTAAGGTAAATAAGTAAATAAATAAATAAATAAGATAAAATAAAATAAAGTACAATAATAATGATAATAAATTTGAGAATAAATGAACAGATAAAATAATATATAGAAATATAAATATGTATTTCTCACTCACAAACATATGAGTCATACCACCTCCAGATCGAGAATTACCGATTTTAGCGAACCTAGAACGCCTGAGGACATTGACTGAGCAAGTGATAGAGTTTCCCATAATAGTAATTGATAATATTTGAAGGCAACCAATGTCGCGCGATTACCTTGAACCTTGCAACCCCCTATGTTAACCTTACATCCGTTAGATGCCTATACCCGCGTATACTCGAATAGAATGATTACCCATACACAAAGAGGTGTTGGAATCATTATAGCATAGTTGGTTATTAGTTCGTAGGTGGTATACTGTGTATGCCGGATATACGAATAAACACGGATATTATAACTCCGTGATACGTAATCGTTTGGTGCGCACGGTGAGCATGTATCGGTTATGCTGACATGCAGAAGGATATTGAAATCAAGTATATTAAACATTAATCTTTGTCGAGAAAGATCTATATGTCAGTTGGTGACAAGGGTTATGAAACATATTTAAACGTTAACCGACGTCAGGTTAAGTCCATATGTTATTATACTTGTGGGACATATATACTAGATACTGGTATGTGTAATATGTATGATAATATTTGGTGTGTATGTGTACCTGCTGTTATGATTGAGCTGGTAACGAGTTATACGGTGAGATTGGTATTGATTACTGCGTACAGGGTGAGTACGGCAGAATGAAATAAAAAAAAAAGAGTAACTCCAATGATGGAGATTGATATGATTCAATGAATTGCTCAAAGATAGCAGATGATGGTACCGAATGTCGTATCACAGATCACTGCTAGTGTTGATGCAAATGTGATCGCAGAATTATAGATCGAGCAATCACATGAATATGAATATTTCAATTCTTAGTGGTATTACTAAGAGTGATAATGTCCCAGCGAATACTACTATGACTACAAGTACTAGTTATAAACTAAACATGAATAGTAGTCGTAATGAATTAGATCCGGTATGAAGGATATGTTTGTTGGTTGTGTTAAGAAAATTATTAATAGTTTACTGATGGTAAAGGGAGGAATAGATTAGCGAGTGGATAGAACAAATCGAAATGGGTAAGGATATTGGTAAGATCCTAGAACATTGTGTAGTGAAATATGCTACAGATATGTTGGTAGATTATGTTGTACCGTGATGGAACACGATGGTACGAAATTATGGTTAGAAAATTTTCACTCAGATGATATGGTCAGAGTTTAAAATTCTTGTGCTAGAGCACTTTTATTCGAGTAATTAAGTTCAGAGATTGGAAACTGAGCTATGGAAGATAGAAATGTTGTGTGCTGATCACTTAGAACACGCTAATCGTTTGAAGGAATTGTCATGTCTGATAACATGGCTAATTACTCCTGAAACTAAGCGAAGTGAGCGCTATATTGGGGACTAACTCCATCGATAAGAAGTATAGTCAATCCTGTAAAATATACAACCTTTGGAAGGGTTGTGTCACAAGCCAGCATTGATATATTTGACTCTATGAAAAGCGGACTAGAAGGACGTTAGGTGAGACGTCGAGTGTTAAAGAAGAGAAATGATAAAGGTATAGTGCAAGATAGACTTTTGAATAAGTAGGTATGTCCTACAACCCAGAATTATACTAAGACTAGTTCTGGTGTGAAAACATGAACCGCATGAAGGGTCCTTCCCTAAATGTGGAAAATATGGTTATCAGCAGGAAGAAGAATGTCAAGTGATAGTAGGCCACAGGTGTGGTAAAGAGGGACGTAATGCCCCAATTGTAGAACCAATTGAAGCCATGTGAACCGGCAACCCCAACCCATTCGTGTACAACCACTCCGAACCCAACAACTTCACTAACAATCCATCCAAAGAAACCAAATTTTACCAAACAGTTGTACTTGCTATGAATGTGGCAGTACAGAAAGTTTCGAGAGAAATTGCCCGAAGTTGAACCAAGGTGTCGTGGGAAGACGAACCTCATGACAAGCATCAACCTCTGATCAAGCAAGGAGCCGTGCCTTTGTGAGTAATTCGAATAAAGCACGTCATGATCCAAAGGTGTTATTAAGTATGTTGTAATTTTAAATCAATATGCTTCAGTGATATTTTTACGGTCTCCGATAGAAGTTAGTTCCTGTTAACCTCCTATCATTTGGAAGATACCGATTAGTGAAACTATAGAACCCTATACTGTAGAATCGATAACGGTAAACCCCTAATGGTTAACTAAATTGTTCGGAATTGTCCTATTATTCTGGGATTAACCTTTCCATATTGACTTACGACCAGTAAAGTTAAGAAGTTTTGACGTAATAGTTAACATGGATTGGCTAACTCAACATGAAGCTGAAATCAAATATGAAAAGAAGATGATTAGAAGCTCTCCTTCGGACGATGAAGCGATTAGATACAGAGAAAAGTGTACGGTATTATGTTACCACTCTAATCTCATCTTGAGATGTTATAATATTTACGACAAGAAGACGTGGTGTATTTAACGAACGCGATTGCCAATGAATTTAAAAGAAAACATATAGAAGATATCCCGATGGTACGCGAATTTCCAGAAGTTTTCCCAAATGAACTTCCTGGATTACCGCCAACCCGACAGGTCGGATTCAGAATCGATTTAATACCTCAAGCTGGCCTTGTTGCTAAAGCATCTTACCGACTTGCACCAACTGAAATGCAAGAATTATTGGATAAAGGTTTTATACGATCTAGTTAGTCACCATGGGGTGCACCAGTGTTAATTAGGAAATGAAGGACGGAAGTGTTAGGATATGTATTGATTAGAGAGAATTGCATAAAGTGACGATCAAGAATAGGTATTCACTTCTTCGAAGTGAATGATCTGTTTAACCAACTGCAAGGGGCGATTTATTTTTTTTTAGAAAATTGGTCTTAAATATAGTTATCACCAAATGAAAAATCCTAGAGGAGTACGTTGCAACAACAGCGTTTCGGACTCGCTACGGCCATTATGAATTCTTAGTTATGCCTTTCGGGCTAACAAATGCGCCGGCAGCATTCATGGAACTCATGAACCGAGTCTGTAACTTTATTTTGACAAATTTGTCATAACATTCATTGATGATATTTTGATATATTCGCAACGTAAAGAAGAGCACGATCTACGGTTAAGGAAAATTGTGGAAGTGTTAAAGCAAGAGGAGTTGTACACGAAGTTTTTGAAATGTGATTTTGAATAAAGAATGCATAATCCCTTGGTCATGTTGTAAAGCAACAAGGATTTCACATAGACCCAAATAAGATAGAAACCATTAAAATTGTGCCAAGCGCCGATTTTAAGTCTCCCCGATGGAGACGATGGTTTTGTCGCGTATTGTGACGCAACGCGTAGAGGGTTAGGATGCGTGTTGACGCAGTATAATAAGGTTATAGCCTATACTTCCCGACAGTTAAAAGTACACGAGAAAAATTACACTACTCACGACTTAAAACTGGGAGCGGTTATCTTCGCACTTAAAATCTGGAGACATTATCTCTACGGTACGAAGTGCACCATCTTCACCGATCATAAAAGTTTGCAGCACATATTCGATTAGAGAACTGAATATGAGGCAACGAAGATGGGTCGAGTTGTTAAGCGACTATGACTGTGACATCCGTTATCACCCCGGCAAGGCTAACGTTGTAGCCGATGCCTTGAGTAGGAAACATCGGGTTAAGCCATTGCGAGTGCGAGCACTGGGGATGATAGTCCAGTCTAATCTTTCGGACTTGATTCGAGTCGCTCAACGTGAGGCGTTGAAAGAGGAACAATTGGAAAAGGAGGGACTTTACGGCAATGAGAAGAATTTCGAACAGCGCGTGGACAAAATTTTCTATTTCAAAAATCGGATTTGGATCCCGACCCTCCATGACCTTCGTGAATTAATCGTGGACGAAGCGCATAGATCGAAATATTCCATACATCCGGGATCGGATTAGACTATTGATGATACGAATATCTGAAAGGATTTTATTAATGGCCGAGTTTGGAGAAAGATATGGTTACGTATGTTGGTGAATATTTAAGTTATGCAGGAGATAAGGCTGCATACCGAAAACCCTAGGGAACGCCACAACGATAGAAAATTCGCCAATGATAGTGGGAATAAATTACAATGGATTTCGGGACGCAAATTCCCATGATATATCAAAGGCATGATGTAAATTGGGTAATCGCGGATCGATTAACCAATCCTCGCATTTCATCCCAATCCATGACGATTACCACAATGAATTCTCGCCCAAATTCATGATGGTAAAATGGTATCTCGTCGTGGAGTACCATTTTCAATTATCTCAGATCGAAATAGTCATCCTACTTCCATTATTGGAAGGCGAGGAAGGAAGCATCGAGAGCTTGAAACTTTATATGGGTGAAGTAATTATCGCCAATTTGTTAAATTGAAAATGGGCGTCGCTCAAGCCATAAGATTTGAATTGATTCTAGAATCAACCAATCGGATTTATAATATTTAAGATAAGTTGAAAGCAGCCCGAGATTGGCAAAGGATTTATGCCAACATTCAAAGGAAACCATTGTCGCTGGAAAGAGGTGACAAGGTATTTTTAAGGCATCACCTTAGAGAGGTGATATGAGGTTTGGCAAAACCGAAAATAGCTCCTTAATATATTGGACCTCATGAGACTATCTCCATGATTGGTCATTTAGCCTATCGATTAAAGTACTCCAGGGGCTAAGTACTATACATGATGTTTTGGCCATGTATACGGATTGAAAAGTACCTATGCGACGAGGCAACGAAAGTACCAGTAATGGAAGTACTCATGGAAGACATGCCTGATATCATAAATAATTCCGTAGAGTTAGTAGACGGGAAAACTAAACAGTTTGGACACACCAAGCTTTATTGTTTAAGATTAAGTGGAATTCACAGCGAGGACCAGATTATACCTGGTAACGCGAGGGTGAATTCTGAAGGAAAAACCCCCCCACCTTTCTCTCGAAAGGGGATAGTGGGCGTGTAAAATTTCGAGGACGAAATTTCTTAACGGGGGGAGAATGTAACGATTCCGACGAAACCAGGGATACCCTAACCGGTAGACGATAGTTACGTCATATTTAATGCCGGGTACATGAGTTACCATTGTAATTATACGAGAATACATGGTTCATTGTATTGATTGTACGTGAATATATAATTCACCGCATTGAATATGCGATTAATCGATCGATAATTATTGAAACCCGAACGAATCGAGGGTTCAATTATAGACGATATCTATAATATTTAGTGATGTTACGAAGCATTAATGCTTCGGGATAAGTAAAGTACGGCACAGAAAAAGAATTTCGATTTAATGGTACGTCGGTACATTAAACAAAACCTTTAATACCAAACCAAGCAAGAGACGATCGATCAAGCCGAAAAAGATGCGCAATTATTAATAATATGATGTTTCAAGCTAATAAATGTCATGGTTTAAGTTTATAAAGTTTTTAAATCGGTTTTATATAAATCTCATTTTTTAGCCGAAAAACGACCGTTTTAGCCTCGTTTTAAGCCGAATTAAACATTTAACCGAAAAACGAACTGAACCAGTTTATCCAAAACATTATCCGGATTTCGAGAATCCAATTGTGTGGCTAAAAATGGAGAAGTGGGTCCCACCCCACCCCCCACTTGGACCGATCGGAAATACCAAGGGTGTATACCCCATTCATTTCTTTTTTACAACCACCATTTGAATCATCCATCTCTTCCTCTTAAGATCATGATCCAAAACCGAGATTTTGTAGCAAGAAAATAAGGTAAAGAATCGAGTTAATCACGTTTCCATCTTCGTTTCTTGAGTTTATTTGCAAGAAAATGAGGTTTCAAAGATGAAAACCGATTCTTGCATGATCAAGTGATGTATACGGGTTATACAAGGGATCTTGGTCCAAGAAAGGAGTTAAACGAATCAAAAACGAATTTATACGGTTAAATCTTTGTTTTTGGAATCATAACCGAAACAATGAAAGAAATGGCTTGATCGTGAGTGTAACTTGCTTGGTATTGTGGTATGTTGGTTGTAGGTTCTGTATTTAGTGGTAAATAAGGCGGAAAGACGAGTTTGTAGCTTGTAGTGGTGGAAAACGAAAGGTATATTCAGTTTATGTTCGGTTTTGGAGTTTTTGGACAGATTGTGGTGTGTTTAGATTTGGGTCATGAAATTTTACAGGGATGTTCTATATATGAAAATTTGAGTTCTGTGAATTTTTGGACAAAGGATGAATATTTGGTGAATTTAATGCTCGGTTTTGGCCAAAAATGGTGAAAAATAGTTAAATATCATGAAAAATTCTGGAAAATTGCAGATAAGCTTTTTAAATTATGTATAAGTCACACACAAAATTTTAGGTCAGTTGGAGAAGTCTAAGTAGGCTTTTCGGTTAAACGAGTTCTAGGGTTTTCTAGCTCGGTTTTAGTGAAAATGGCATGTAAAAAAATATTTTGATTCTGGAAAAATTACATGGGACTATGTGTATGGCAGGGGATATCCAGGAGATATTTGGGATTTTTCTAAGATCGTTTGATATTTACGAAATATTTAGTGTTTAAATGGTGTTTAAAAATAGATAAATAAATTTTAAATATATAAATTAATTCTAGAAATATTTTTATAAAATTCCCACTGTCAAAAAGTGGTTTGTGCAAAATTTCAAGATCCGAGATTAAACGGATAATTATTTGTGCTAATTATCAAACTTTTAAAGTTAAAACGCGTAAACCGGTGAAGTTCGCTTAAGCGAGCTGACTGGTGTATAAAAACCCTAAAAACGAACTATTTTCATATAAATGAGTTAAACAAGTAAAAAATAAATCATCCGAAAATAATTAGGATGATTTGAGTAATTTTTGTCCGATTTAACAGTTTCCGGTACGCTAAAGACGGAAACGGGTCCCGCGGCCAATCGGAGCGTCTAAACCAAGCTCAAATTTCACAACTCTAACTAAATTATCAGTCAACAACTATTTTCGGGTCGTGTGTGACCAAACTCATTTTTGAAACATAAAAACGGATAAACGTGCTAGGCACGCAAAACGAGAAAAACGACTAATAGTAGTTGTGACCATGGAACTCTAAACGATATCACAATCTGAGTCCGGAGAAGTGTTTCTGGGTTAACCTTGTCCCCAGAACGGGTACAGTGCTGGGTTAACAGTGTCCCCAGATGTACCGGTTAACTTGGTTAAAGTTATATTAATAATGAGTGTATAGTAACGATCGTAGGGATCATATTACAGATTGGACGTATTAACTGAAAATGATTGTTGTTACCTGCTTGCATGTGCTAAGGTGAGTTTCACGAGCCCCTTTTTCTGAATAGTTTTCAAATATTTTCCCGGGGCGGAAAGCATGTTACTAATAAAATGTATAACTACATACTGAACGCATGGATTTGTGTGTATTTATAAATATTTGATAATACGGGAATCGTACGGAATGGGTACAGTACTAGGTTAACAGTGTCCCCAGATGTCCCTAGAAGTGTTTCTGGGTTAACATTGTCCCCGGAATGAGTACTGTACTGGGTTAACAGTGTCCCCATACAGAGGTTTCGCTTGTGGGCTCAGCATAATTACATCGTGTTTCTGGGTTAACATTGCCCCCGGAATGAGTACAGTACTGGGTTAACAGTGTCCCCAGATAATATTATATTTTGATATGGATTTATCGTGGTTTACTCAAATTGTGAAACTCACCAACTATTCGTAGTTGACCCGTTTTCTCACATGCTTTTCAGGTACAACTAAGATGAAGTGATTGCTTACGTGCTAAGTGCTTGATGTGTGTAAGATTTGCGTGCGGAATGTTAGGATACATTATAATAAGTAGAATTATGTATCGTATTATATGATGTGTGTATCACCTAGACGGTAATGAAATACAAGATAATGTAATTTGAGGTATATTAATGTATTCAGTTTTCTTTATAAACAATGTGGTTGATATCAGAGGTGTCTGTCGCATCCCGTTTACGTTTCCGCTGCGGTTGCGGGGTGTTACAGGCTTGCCAGATTTGAATGAACTTCCCAACTCGAACCATGAGCCCGGGTATGGAAATATCGAGCAGTACGACTTACCAAATCCTGACCATGTTATTTAGTGTGTTTATACAGTACAATAGCGCGTTAGTTATTTTTTAAATATTATACGTTGCCAATATTTTTTATCAGGGGTATATCATATACGGTGGTAGTCACCCTTCATGGCCGGAGGATAATAGGACATTGCCGAATACATATGAGGCCAGAGTCAAGGAGCGTTATGGTCAGTCTTCGCAGCAGTTACATGTAGACGGTCCGTATTACGGAACCCAAAATCCGTACCAGTTACCTTTAGGAGAGCAACCATACATGTCAAGACCAGTCACGAGCAACGTCGTTGATGGCATTCCAGAGGCTCACGGCCAAGGAGGCGACGACGATGTTGTTGATGATGATGCTGATGATGATGGTGATTGTTACATACGGGAGACGACATTTTCTTATGTAACTAATAATGTATGACCTATTTTTTTTAAAAAAAAAACTTATTATTATTCTTTTTCAACACGCTACTGAATATTACTTTATTTACATTGCTTAATATCAGTATTTTAATTCTGTTGCTGAGTTGGTGGATTGGGTTAAGAAGACAGGGCGGGAGCATGGTTGTGTTATCTCTGTCCAACGTTCAAGGAACAAAAGTGTTGAACTTGCATGCAAAAGAGGTGGGGAACCAAAACTCAAGGCAACGGTGAGGCATACCGGGAGTATTAAAAGGGGTTGTCCATTTAAACTTGACGGGAGTAACAACTCGCCAGGTGATTGTTGGAAGCTAGAGGTTGTCAACGAGACGCACAACTACGAACCCGTTTTGTTTGAGGAGGGGCACCCGGCATTAAGGAAACTGACTGACGAGGAAATTGATATGGTTGCGAAGTTGCGTAGGCAGGGTCTGAGGCCTGCTAAAATTAAGTCAGCCATAAAGCAACGCTTTCCTGGTAACAAATGTATTACTAGGGACATATACAACGTCATAAAGCTTGTTGATGACCAAGATAAAATTGGTGACACCTCCATGCAGGTAGTTTTTGTTAGAATATTGTGTAAGTTTTAATATGAATAATATTTATAATATCATTTTATAATATTAATTTTTATTATAATTCTGATGTTTAATAAGAATATTTGTAATATTTATTAATTTTTTTGTTAAACCCAACGTAGGTACTTGAAAACATTCTTCAAACCCATGGGTTTACCTTTTACACATGGGAGAATCCTTCCAGCAATAGGATGGAGAATGTTTTCTTTTGTCACGAGAAGTCGCATACCATGTGCCGTGCGTTCCGATATTTGTTGTTGATTGACACGACGTACAACACCAACATGTACAAGCGGCCGTTTGTTCAGTTTATTGGTGTGACGTCGACACCAAACTCTTTATGTATTGCGTACATGGTTATCTTTAGGGAGCAAGAGTGTAACTTCACATGGGCCCTGGAACGACTTAAAGACATGCTCGTCGATTGTAGGGAGACGCGTGTCATTCTGACTGACAAGGACCAAGCCCTGATGACATCCTGTGAAATAGCATTTCCCAATGTTACCAAAAACCTTTTTAGGTGGCACATCTTCCAGAACATAAAGAAAAAAACATAAGAGCTTTTTTAGACAAATATCTTTGAATCCTTTTCTTACTGGTGGAAAGTACTGTACTCGTCGCCAACAAAATCTATGTTCGAGTATAACTGTGGTCAAATGGAAGCGACGTTAGCTAGACACGGCCGACGTTACTATACTATACTATACTATACTATACTATATTAGATTATTGCTTTTTTGTACATGTACCTACACAGGCTTATCGCTCAGACCGTACAGGGTCATCACAACGGGGCAGATCATTGCGACCTCCGTGACCTGTTTTTTTTTGCGATGCCTGCTTACGGGGAGACACTGCAACCTAGCTCGCGGTTTCGGCAACTACTTCGCCATTTACTGGCACAGGTAGGGCCGAGGGAAATTGGTCGGTGGTACGTTCGTTACGCAGATTGCGATTTCTTTGGGCTTGGGGAACCGAATGCAAGACCTACCCATTCAGCAGTCGATTCCGCCGCGAGAGCTGGACCGTGCACGGGCACATGGCATGCAAATCGTCAACAAGATTAACTGCCGGTATCACCTGGTCACTAATTTCGGTTCTGGCCCATACGTAGAGGTCTCACTTGTTGAGCCTCCGCCAATCGAGGAGCCGGAGGTGGATATTCAGGTCGCCGAGGTTGACGGTGAAGAGGGCGAGGAGGACGGTGATCAGGTATGTTATATTTTATTGTTTAATTTTTTTTTGTATCATCGTCTTATTAACGTTAACTTATCGTGTTCATAACTGCCACCGCATCAGCACCCGCAGCACATTCCGTGTACACATCGCGCCTTGCGTTTGGATGCAGCCACTGACTCCCGGATATGAAGACTAGAGCGTGACGTGTCACAGATACGCGGTCAGATGACCTGGATTGTTGGGTATGTGTCTGCCCAGCAGCATGGAGCCCTGTACACAGTACCAGCGCCACGTTTCAACAAGAAGGGGAGCGATGATGACGCGGGTGGTGCCGCATTTAAGATTTCTTTTTTGTATGTTGTTACTTTTTCCCGAACTAGTTTGTTTTTTTTTTCGAACTCGTAATGTATTAATTATTATTATTTTATAAATCTGGTTATGCGTTATGCTTAGTTTGTTCGTTTTCAATTTTAAAATTGTTGTTTCGTTATTACTTTAAAACAAACAAAAAATCTGTTACACCCGTAATTCAAAAAAAGAAAACAAACATAAGTCGTTATGTACTAATTATTATTATATAAAAGTTGTTTGTTTTATTTTGTTCATTTGTAATTTTAAAATTGTTGGTTCGTTGTGACCTTCCAAAACCGATCAAAAAACGGTTACTCGAGCCAAAAAAAACAAAACAAACAAAATTAAATAAATAAAAGAAAAGACAACAAAAAGAAAAAAAAATAATAAAACAAAAAAAAACAGCAAGAGGACAAAAATACACTTGTTTCCAAAACACCCAAGCAATATGCGATGGATCGCCCGATACGCCGCATATTGGGTGGGTGTTTTGGAAACACCATATGGTGTATCTAAAAAAGCCCTAATTATATCCTAGTAAACCGACTCACCTTGAAATACATGCCGACGAATCCTGAAGACCCTCGTGCATTGTTTTGCATGCCAAACCTTGTAGTTCGTGCCAAGCCCCGAAGTTTCGACGGTTTAAGCTCTAGTACGCGACATAGAGTAGAAGTGCTGCTCGTACAAGCTTAGGTGTATTAACTCCAAATACCCGTGTAAGGTAGGGGTTCAGCCTATGTTATTATTTTATTATATTTTATGGCTTAGATCCTAGTCACGGGTATAGCCTAGACTTTGATCAAGATATATAGATGCAAACGTTAAGTAAAAATAATGTTTCTTTAAATTAAGTAATATAAAATTTTATATATATGAGGATATAGTTTTTTCATGATTAATATAGATAAGCTTTTACCTACAAAGGATATTGTCAAAATAGTGTTTCTTTATGATTAAGAAACATAAGATTTTATATACAAAGGTTATAGACAATGACGTTTCTTCTTGAAGAAGAAACCTATATTATAGATGTTTCTTTATGAAGAAACTCAGGACATGATTGGCAAATAAAGAGAAAGATTCATATCAAAAAAAATTTATTCAAACAAAAAATCAATCAAGGTTTAAAGCTATCAAAACCAGACTAAAGGTCTGTAGCCAGATTAAAAGATGATCTGGGTATTAATATAAACCTTTTTTATTGGTTAATCCTCATTCATTCATATAGGTTTTCAAACGAGATCACCAAATCATTCAGAACAGACAATCACTGGTGAATATCTTAAACATTTTAAATCAGTCAAGATATACTGGTTGTTTATCTTAAACAAAATCAGTTTAGTCAAATATTTATGAGATTACGTGATCTCTAACAAATGATTTAAGGGATTACGTTATCCCAAATCTACAAGATAGAAAATAAAAACAACTCAAACCGAGTACACATATGTCTGGATCCAAACATAGTTTGTCTAGTCTTTCAATCAAGGCTACGTGGCGACAGATTAGAGATCATAATAAAAGTTCTCTAATGGGCACCTATTCCCGGATAACCGTAACTGTGTGTTTATGGCAGTGGCACAAATCCTAGAAAAAAGAGACTTTTCTGCTAATATTTTTCAAGAAAACTATCTTGTCAGTCTAAGAAAGATTTATTAAATGTAAATAGAGTCAACGATTCACCAGCGTATCGTTGACGTATTTTCCCCCATATTTCACGGGACATATTAGTACAGGTAGCATGGATTTAGAGCCATTTATGAAAATAGATTCTCGCAAAGTAGAGATAGCTCAGTTTTAAATCATTAAAATATTATAAACAATATTTAAAAGGAGGAAGGGTCGTCTAATTTCACAAGACCAATATGCCAAAGTTATGGAAGAAGACATCACAGAAAGTGTTTAAGACCAATAAAAAATATTCCAATGATAACATGCTCCTTCTGCAAGAAGCTCGGTCATTAAGAAAATAATAGCAGAAGGAATATAGTAGTATGTTTCAGTTGTGGAGAAAACGGACACTTCAGTTCGAAATGTCCAAATAAGACAAGAGACTCAAGTGGAAGCGGTGCTAAGAAAGGAAATGCTATGATAAATATGTTAAACATACATGATGCATCCGATAATCATGAATAGAAGCAGACAAGAGTATGCCAAATGAATGTTCAAGATCCAAAGACATTAGAAATAACTAATAGTTTAGTTAACTCTTGTAAACTGCTTGTAAACTCGTTTTACACGAGAAAATTTTGTAACAAGAAAAAAGGGTATTTAAATCCCTAATGTACATAAAAAAGATATTAGCATACAGATCATGTCTTTACACGAGAATGCTTATATGAAAAAGAAAGAGATAGTTAAATTTTGAAAATTTTCTAAATGCAAAGTTAAATTTTGAAAATTTTCTAAATGCAAGGAACGGTGTTATGTAATCATCATCCATAGAAAGATGAAATAAAGAGAATAAATTAAATTAAGACATAAGAATATTTCTACTCCAAGAAAATAAATTATCCGAACTTTGAAATTTCAAAGGTTTAATTGATGGAAAAAACGAAAGGAATCCGTCAAGATCATAAAGTAAATGATATTATTACTCAAGTATGGATATATTGAATGTTATCAAGATGAATAAATCAAAAGGATTCAACAGACTGAATCCCATATGCCATCTACTCAACATCAGTCAATGTTTAGAATATAAAAGGAGTCACACCCTCAAAATCCACTAACGGAGTTTTACCGTCAGAGGGTGTGAACTAACATGATTAGAATCATTAGTTATAATCAAACACCATATTTAAAGTTTTAAACACCAACAAGACATCAAGCCTTAAATGAAATGCGGAAGCGTAAATTGTAAAACAAAAAGTTGTGCCGCACAGGGCGACTTAAAAACCCAAGTTATCAAGATAAGAGTTAAAAGAAAATTTTAAAGCAATGGTGTTCAGCGAATGCATGTCCTATACCGCGCGTCCGCCTCGGCTACCTGAGAAAACATACCAAAAGTGTCAACACAGGGTTGGTGAGTTCACAAGTTTATGCATACTCGCGTTTTAGTGTTACTGGATAATGTTAAGTCAATTATACATCAATAGGTAGCTAACCTATCAAGCATGCATTACTAAGTGTTCGACACCGAAGCTGACTGTTTAACGATTTCCTTACCACCATGTCAACCACGACCATGGTAATGTGTTAGCCAAGATTACACCCACTCGACCTACAATCGAGTTTAGAGTTGGGTGGGGTTTGTCAAACCCAGTAGTACTACTGAAAGGTGACTACCTATTATCCAAATATAAACCGGTTCGATGTTCCGAAGGACTTTGGTTGGTTTGTTTTCCACTTAGTCTTACAAGTGATTATAAAGAATAACAAAATCTAAAGCGTGGAGTATGTTATCTCCCCTAATAAAGCGTTAAAAAGAGTAAAAGGGGTCGTGAAACTCACTGTTTGCGAAGATAACAAAAAGATCCGAGAAAGGTGTGCGTCACGGAAAATCCTCACTAGTGCTCTAAAAACAAAACGAGATTTTCTATGTTTTAGAACTACGAGTGAGTCCCTAGACTCGACACACAAAACTTATGCATGAGATGTGTTCGTGTTAAATTGTGAAACAGGTGTGACTCGACAAACACGTTGGTGATTAGTTACATGTGTGAACAAGTATTAAGTGTTAAGTGTTACAATTGTAAATTACTAGCAACTATCCCCCACAAGGGAAAATACGGCATAATATAGCAAACATCGATCAACAAATCATTTTTCATGCTAATTCAAGTAATTCAACAGCTAATTTATCCAGGCAGATTTTTACTCGACAATATTACTCTATTTAATAAATCATAACATATCAATTAAATCACCAAAAATAATCACAGAAGCCCACTTGAGTTAGGTTTCTAAAAATATTTTTATTGTATTTTTATAACATACGTTTTTCTCACAATGATCAAAACATCACAGCAAGCACATAGCAGTCATTATCATGCGCAACAGAATGTTATATGTTTTTCCTTTTAATGGAAAATCCAATTAATACCAAACCAATTGGGTCAGATTCCTAATTCAAATTATTAAATTCCAGGAGTAGAATCAACTCAATTGGTGTTGTGGTTTATGAGATATATCAATTACAAAACAGCCTACCAGCAGACTTCCCGAATCAGACTTGCACAACAGATTTGTAAAATAATAAAAACTAACTTTTACACGTCCAAAAATTACAAACTCAGACTCTTTAGAAACTAGACTCGACCTACTACATTATAGAATCAATAATCATTACCATGTAAAATATTAACATCGAGTTACAGTCGTCAAAAAGCGAATTCAAGAATCTGTCCAGCATCAGTTTTCATCAAAACTCAACATACAATCAACCTATGAACTAGAAATCATGCATACAACCCTATAGACCCACAATTCACCAACCATGCATCTCAATTTCATCTTTCATGCACTTCTAGGGTTTTACTTCAACATTCACTTTCAAGAAACATGAACTTAACAATCAAAAACAATACAACTAGTTATCAATTCACTAGTATTCATCAACAAACACACAATTAAACCCTAACTCATCTTAAATCATCACTTTCAAGATTTAGGGATTTTATTAACATGCTCAATATCATAATTAAATCATTAGAATAACAAGAGGGGATGTTAATTACCTATCCAGAACCTTGAATCCTTCAAAACAAGCTTGAAAAGTAGTTGTATGTGTGTGTGGTGTGTGTTACGGCTGCAAGAGGAGAGGGGGAGGGAGGTCTGATCGCAACCAGGGGAGAGAGAGTTAAGGTTGGGTAATAAATTGATTATATTATTAATTATGTTATAATTAGCCCCCTAATCTTCTAGTTAATCAATTTCTAGCACAAAAATAGACTTTGTCTTCTTGAATTAATGTTATACATATAAATATCAAGTAACACATTGATTTAACACATAATTATCACATACTTGTTGTTTTTATATTTATTGTTTATTCACCAATGGTTTGAGTCTACTCGTGTGTGTTTCGGTGAAATTCGAAAGACTACTTGTGCAATGATTGTCATGTGTCATTTAAACCCTAATTTAAAAGTAATGAGATATGCGTTATAGTTCGTGTGATCTTAAGTTTGAATTAACGGAGTTCGGATTAACGGAGTTAACCTGAAATTGACGAGTGTCACATCATTTTCATGTTGAAAGAATTTTCATCCCAAAAATTTGTGTCAAGTCGCGATGAGTATTTGAAAAAGGCAAAAATTTTCAGTTTGTAACATCATCCCTCTGTAGAAAGAAATTTCGTCCCAAAATTTAATTCATACCTCTGGTGTATTCTGACGGTTTTTCAACTTTCGCCCAAAGGAACTGCTTGTGTTTCGTCAGAAAGGCATTTCTTCAAGTTGGACACATGGAAAACATTATCTACGCCACTGAGTTCCGTTGGTAAGTCCAATCGGTACGCTACTGGACCAATACGTTTAGTTATCTTGTATGGGCAAACGTATCGTGGGTTGAGTTTGTTTTTCTTTCCAAAGTGAACTACACCTTTCCAAGGTGAGACTTTCAGCAAAACCTTGTCGTCCACTTGGAATTCCAGACGTTTTCGGCGCTTGTCGGCGTAACTCTTTTGATGATCTCGGGCTGCTGCCATGCGATTTCGGATTTGAAAAATCTTTTCTGAGGTTTCGAGTACTAGTTCAGGACCAGTGATTTGGCTATCACCCATTTCTGCCCATCAAAGAGGTGATCGACACTTTCTTTCATACAACGCTTCAAACGGCGCTGCTTTAATGCTTGCGTGGTAGCTGTTATTTTACGAAAACTCTACCAGGGGCAAGTGGGGTTCACAACTTTTTCTGAAATCCAAAACGCATGCACACAACATGTCTTCCAAGGTCTGAATGGTGCGTTCACTTTGTCCATCCGTTTGAGGATGGTATGTTGTGCTCATATTAGGCGGGTGCCTAGTGCGCTCTGTAGTGACTTCCAAAAGTGCGAAGTGAAACGGGAATCTCGATCAGATAAGATTGAGACAGACACTCCATGTCTAGACACTACTTCATTCATGTAGATGCGAGTCAGTCTTTCCATTTTGTCCGATTACTTGATTGCTAAGAAATGCGCAGACTTCTTCAACCGGTCAACGATCACCCAGATGGTATCACATCTCGTCGGTGTTTTGGGTAATCCCGTGATGAAATCCATGGAAATGTGTTCCCATTTCCAAGTTGGGAGTTCCAGTTGTTGTAAAAGACCAGATGGTTTCTGATATTCCCCCTTGACTCTTGCACAAGTCAAACATCTGCTCACGTAGGTGGCAATGTCGGCTTTCATGTTTGGCCACCGGTAAAGTTCCTTTAGGTCATGATACATTTTATCTGAGACAAGGTGGATGAAATATCGGACTTGTGTGTTTCGTCCATCACCAGATTTCTCAAGTCTCCATATCGAAGGACCCAAATCTGGTTTTCAAAATATCAGATCCCGTCCGGTTAGGTTTCAAGCTGCTTATCCATACCCCACATGAGTTCTGATGGGAGGTTATCGTCTTTCAAAGCTTCAAGTTGAGCATCACGAATCTGATCAGGTAAGTTGGCATGAATTGTGAGTTGTAATGCTCGCACTCGTCTAGGCTTATCGGATTCTTTTCTGCTGAGAACATCGGCCACTACATTGGCCTTACCAGGGTGGTACTTTATGACACAGTCCTAATCCTTAAGTAGCTCGACCCAACGACGCTGTCTCATGTTCAACTCCTTTTGATCGTAGATATGTTGGAGACACTTGTGGTCGGTGTAAATGGTGAATCTGGTACCATACAAGTAATGTCTCCATATCTTAAGAGCAAACACCACAGCTCCGAGTTCTAAGTCATGGGTCGTATAGTTTTTCTCGTGGATCCGTAGCTGTCGAGAGGCATAGGCTATAACCTTCTTGAGTTGCATTAACACGCAACCGAGACCCTGCATCGATGCGTCACAATGCACTTCAAAATTTTCTGTTCGCTCGGGAAGGGCTAGGATAGGTGCGCTACAGAGTTTGGTTTTCAACAGTCGGAAGGCAGACTCCTGTGCGTCACCCCAATTGTACTTAGTACCCTTGTGTGTCAGTGCGGTGACGGGTTGAGCTATCTTAGAAAATCTCTCAATGAAACGTCGATAGTAACCAGCCAATCCTAGGAATTGTCTCACCTCATTAGGAGTCTTAGGTGCTTCCCAATTTTTGATGGCCTCTACCTTGCCTGGATCGACATGGATACCACTCTAATTGATCGCATGTCCTAAGATGTGAACCTCGCGAAGCCAAAATTCGCATTTCAAAAGATTTACGTACAATTGTTCCTTCTTTAGAAATTCCATGATTAACCTCAGGTGTTCTTCATGGTCGGTCTTATTCTTGGAGTAGACGATGATATCATCTATGAAAACGATAACAAACTTGTCGAGGTACGCCTTGCATACTCGGTTCATGAGGTCCATGAATACGGCTTGTGCGTTGGTTAAGCCAAAAGGCATAACCGAAAACTCATAGTGACCGTACCGAGTTTTGAATACCGTCTTTGAAATGTCTTCTTCACGCACTCTCAATTGATGGTAACCAGACCTCACATCGATCTTCGAGTAGTAACTCGATCCTTGAAGCTGGTCGAAAAGATCATCAATTCGGGGTAGGGGATAACGGTTCTTGACTGTCACTTTGTTCAGTTCCCGGTAGTCGATGCACATGCGGAAAGTCCCATCTTTCTTTTGAACAAAGAGAACAGGGGCTCCCTATGGTGGTGAGCTAGGTCGAATAAAACCTTTATCCAACAAGTCTTGTAATTGAGTGGACAACTCCTAAAGCTCCGCCGATACGGGGCTCGTGCTATGGGTGCCGCACCGTGGGCTAAGTCAATTTGGAACTCGAATTGTCGTATGGGTGGGAGTCCAGGCAAATCTTCGGGGAAAACTTCTGGAAAATCGCACACAATCGGTATATCTTCGATCCGCTTCTCTTCCGTGGGTTTCTCAATTACCTGAGCTAAGATCGCCGGATGACCCTTTCGTAAATATTTCTGCACCTTCATGAGGGTGATGATGCTGGTGGTCATGCCGCTCTTTTCGCCTTGTATCGAGATGATTTCGCCTGAAGAAGTAGTGATATGAACAATCTTGTCATGGTATATAATCTCAGGTCTATTTTCGGATAGCCAGTCCATGCAGACAACAACATCGAAACTACCAAGCGTAAAGGGTATGAGGTCGATATCGAAAGTATGACCCGACAGTTTCAACTTACATCCCGCTAGTAGATGAGTTGTTTGTATAGACTTACCATCAGCTAATTCAACTGGAAACTTAGCATCTAACGAGGTTGGAGTTAAGTCTAAGAGTTTACTAAAGGCTTCCGACACAAAACTCCTATCAGCTCTAGTGTCAAACAAAATAGAAGCAAAATAGTCGTTCACAGGGAACTTACCGGTAACCACATTGGGATTGCTGCGGGCCTCGCCCTATCCAATGACGAAAGATCTACCTTTTCTACCGCTCCTATTACTGTTATTGCCTCCATTGCTCTCATTCTGCTTCAGCTTTGGACAACCCTTCCTAAAGTGACCCTCATGGCCACACTCAAAGCACCCTTTCGTTGTTACAGGTTGTTTAGGAGCACCCTTATCCGCTAGGTCTCCCCTACAGTCCTTGGCCTGATGACCCAATTTACCGCATCGCAAACACTTGATACGGTCGCATGGGCCAGCATGGTGATAGTTGCACTTGTTGCACTTTGGGTACTTTCCAGCATAGCCACTCAAACCCTGTCTGCCACCATTGTTGTTGTTGGAACCCTGGTTATTGATGTTCCGAGTGAGTTCGGGTCTAAGGTGGTGTTGTTGCTGTGGAGGGTTCGATGGTGAGGACCTGGTGTTGTCAAACTTCCTCTTTCCATTCCCAGAGTTGTTGTTGTTGTCAGTACTAGAGTTGTCACGGGTTTTAGAGGTGGAACCTCTAGGTGGTAACGCACCTTGTGCCACTGCTTGATCCATAAGTTTGTAGCCTATTCGGACCGCTTGCTGAATAGTGGTTGGTTTAGAAGACGTCACCATACCCTGAATCTGGGTACCAAACCATCAATATACATCTCGATTCTCTTACATGGCAGATTTACCATCCACGGACACATCACCACCAATTCGTGGGAACTGGTGGTGTCGGCTTCAATCTTTGAAGCCACTATCTTTAACGCCAAAATTCTGATTCCAACTTCGAGGTTTCCTCTCTAGGACAATACTCCTCTCGCATCATGTTCTTGAATTCCTCCCAGTTCATAGCATTTGCCAATTCCAACCCAAGAATCTGCACATTAGAATTCCACTAGGTGAGGGCGGAATCTTGCAGTGTTTCAGCAGCAAACTTGACCCTGTGGGCTGGTGCAAAGTTACACATCTCAAAAGCTGATTCTGCCTTCTCGGCCCAACGCAGGAAACCTATGGCTCCCTCAATGCCGTCAAACAAATTCTTCTTGCAGTCCAGGTTGTTCTTTAAAGTACAGACTCCGGCTGGACCTCCGGCTTAATTCTAAACATGCGTAGCTAGAGCTGCCGCCGCATGGTCATTCAGTAAGGCTTGGAGTTCTGCCGTGGTCATGTTGATGTTACCGCGACCACGACCAGCGTTTCTTCCAGACATCTCCTAGAATCACAGCATAAAATGTTAGACATGAACTCACGGTTTCATATGCAACACACCATACATGTAATAAAAGGTAGAAAAGAAAAGAAAGAAAAAGAAATAGAAACATCGCATCACAACCATATAATAATCCAAATAATAATTCATGATTAAAACCATTGTATCCGCTACAAAGTATTTAAAATAAATCCTTAGAATTATAGAAAAAAATATAAGTTTGGATGGAGACAACCCTTCCATCTATGTGTTATCCTCCTTAGATGTCATCCTCTGAGGACACGTCAGAGTGTACCTCCTCCTCAGCCGGCTCTTCCTCCAGTTCCTATTCGGGTTCCTCCTCGGGATCTTCTTCGGGTTCCTCCTCAGGATCTTCTTCGGGTTCTTCTTCGGGATCTTCTTCGGGTTTTTCCTCGGGATCTTCTTTGGGTTCCTCCTCCTGTTCTGCTGCGTTTAGGGAAATTAGCTTCGCTAGTGTCTCACAATGAGCTAGAGCTACTGCTGCAAGGCTTCTTGCTTTCCAAACTTCGTTCTGCAAGTCTATCATCTCTGATTGCATCTTGGTCATTACTTTCATTTGCTGCACATGAGCCTCTTGAACTTCCTTCATGGCTTCGGTCAGGTAGATCAGTCTCCTCCAAGCATTAGCTCTATCCTCTTTCACCTCAGTAACCTTCGCTCTCGTGGATAGCATAAAGCACACTTCACGCTCTAAACTGGAAGCGAGAGCTGCGAAAGCATGCTCCATTGGTTCGGTTATGGTTGGTAGCGTGTTGAAGGATATAGGAAAGCCCGGGAGAGGTAGTGGTGGAACTTGCTCACGGTAAACCATACGCTCGATCAGACTCGGGTACCAACACCTGTTACCGTAGTCTTCGTACATGTCTCCAGTTGGGCGATGCCTCTTCGGTGCAGGAGCTGCTAGTGTCGCGACTACTTGAGGTGGTGATGAGTCGGGTAGCTGTGGGTCCTTTCCAGGGGCATGAGACACCGAGTCGGATGATGATGATGACGGCGTCGACATCCATACAGGATAAGTCATGTATGGGTACGCGCGTATGAGAGAATGAGGTAACGAGATAAAGAAACGAATAACTAACTATATAATATGTTTTATATATGTAGTGCGTAAAATTAAAACTAATGGGTTGTTGCGGTTGTTGTCCTGTATGAATGGATTTTTAGTTCGCTATAACCTGGATCTGATACCAATCTGTCACACCCTCAAAATCCACTAACGGAGTTTTACAGTCAGAGGGTATGAACTAACAGGATCAGAATCATTAGTTATAATCAAACACCATATTTAAAGTTTTCAAAACCAACAAGACATCAAGCCTTAAATGAAATGCGAAAGCATAAATTGTAAAGCAAAAAGTTGCACGCACAAGGAGACTTAAAAACCCAAGTTATCAAGATAAAGTTAAAAGAAGCTTTTGAAGCAATGGTGTTCAGCGAATGCATGTCCTATACCGTGCGCCTGCCTCGGCTACCTGAGAATAAAATACTAAAAGTGTCAACACAGGGTTGGCGAGTTCACAAGTTTGTACAAATAAAGCGTTTGCGTTTTAGCGTTACCAGATAATGTTAAGTCAATTATATATCAATAAGTAGCTAACCTATCAAGCATGCATTACTAAGTGTTTGGCACCAAAGCTGACTGTTTAACGATTGCCTTGCCACCATGTCAACCACGACCATGGTAATGTGTTAGCCAATATTAGACCCACTCGACCTACAGTCGAGTTTAGAGTTGGATGGCGTTTGTCTAACCCAGTAGTACTACTCAACCATGCATCTAAATTTCATCTTTCATGCATATCTAGGGTTTTACTTCAACATTTACTTTCAAGAAACATGAACTTAACAATCAAAAACAATACAACTAGTTATCAATTCACTAGTATTCATCAACAAACACACAATTAAACCCTAACTCATCTTAAATCATCACTTTCAAGATTTAGGGTTTTGATTAACATGCTAAATATCATAATTAAATCATTAGAATAGCAAGAAGGGATGTTAGTTATCTATCTAGAACCTTGAATCCTTCAAAAGAAGCTTGAAAAGTAATTGTATGTGTGTGGTGTGTGTTACGGCTGCAAGAGAAGAAGGGGAGGGAGGGCCGATCGCAACCAAGGGGAGGGAGTTAGGGTTGGGTAATAACTTGATTATATTATTAATTATGTGACAATTAGCCCCTTGATCTTCTAGTTAATCAATTTATAGCACAAAAATAGACTTTGTCTTCTTGAATTAATGTTATACATATAAATATCAAGTAACACATTGATTTAACACATAATTATCACATACTTGTTGTTTTGATATTTATCATTTATTCACCAACGGTTTCAGTCGACTCGTATGTGTTTCAGTAAAATTCCGAAAGACTACTTGTGTATTGATTGTCATGTGTCATTTAAACCATAATTTAAATGTAATGAGATATGCATTACAGTTCGTGTGATCTTAATTTTGAATTAACGAAGTTCGGATTAACAGAGTTAACCTGAAATTGACGAATGTCACAAAAGGTAAGGTAAATACTTAAACATAATTGCCCACTGTACTTAGCAATTTACAATTACTTATGATATTATTAACTATTGACTGAATACATCACCTAAAGATCTAAGTTAACAACAAATCAAGAATTGCAATCATTCAAACAATTTGAGTTAAGCTAAAGGAACCGATTATATATAATCTGATTATAAACTGATAAGCAAGAAATCACTCACAATGAATCTTGAGTCATTCCAAGATGGGGAGGATGTAGCATCCCCAAAATTTTGATCCAAATTTGACAACTTAATAAAGTTGAAGGATCAAAAATATTCCCAAGATAAATAAAGGGAAAAATTAGATAAGGAAATAAAAATAATTTTTAAGGAAATAAAAACATACTCCATAAATAAGTCCAAACCATAATAAGAAAACGGGAAAGGAAAATCCATCCCACAAGGAAGGATGGAAGAAAATGAAAGCATTCCACATGAAAATAAATAAGGAAGATAAAACTTATCCCACGGGGAAAGTAAGAAAGAAATGGAAGCTCTTTATAAGGAAGAAAGTTTCCATATTAATGATCTTTTATGCATAGCATGCACTCAGGTCCTAGCAGATGGTGCGAAGCACCCAACGCACACGCGCACGGGCTCGAGCGAGGATGATGGCGATGGCAACGGGAACGACGAAGGGTGATGGGCGCAATGTGGCGCACTTTGCACTTCGCACGCTTGCATCGCCGCGAGCCGCCTTGTTGTTTTTCGAAAATGAATGTTAGGACAAGACATGACAAGTTATTAAAGTAAATATCAAAAATGAAAATTCTTATATCTTAACCCATTGTGATACGCGATGGGCATAGCCAAGGAGCCATCGCGTTACGTGATGGTTGTCTCATCAACCCAAGAAAGGGTGGTGTTGCGATACGCGGCGACGTCCTTAGGTCATCACGATCAGGTTAAATTGCTGTTGACGTGTGTCCACCACTTGGCGATACGTAGCAGGCCACGTGGAAACACGTGGCATCATTTGAATATGATGAGTCATCGCGTAAAGAGACCATCACGTATCGCGATGGGCTGATAAATCAACTATAAATAGAAAGGGTCATGGCACATACACTTTAGACCAAATCCCTCTCTCTCTCTTGAATACTTTCTCTCACTACCTTGTAAAGCGTGCCCTCAACCTGATAATTATATCCTAGTAAGCCGACTCACCTCGAAATACGTGCCAACGAATCCTGAAGACAAGCGTCAATCGTTTAGCCTGCCGAACCTTGTAGTGCTTTCCGAGTCCCGATGTTTCGACGGTTTAAGCCATAGTACGCAACATTGAGTAGAACTGCTTCTCGTAAAAGCTTAGGTGTATTAACTCCAAATACCTGTGTAAGGTAGTGGTTATGCCTCAGTTATTATTTTATTATATTTCTTGGCTTAAACCCTAGTCAGGGGTATAGCCTAGACCTTGATCAAGATATATAAATACAAAGGTTAAGTTAAAATAATGTGTCTTTAAAGTTAATAAATATAGAATTTTATATACATGACGACATAGTTTCTTCATGATTAAGAAAGATAAGCTTTTACCTACAAAGAATATAGTCAAAATAGTGTTTCTTTATGTCTAAGAAACATAAGATTTTATATACAAAGGTTATAGACAATGACGTTTCTTCTTGAAGAAGAAACCTATATTATAGATGTTTCTTCACGAAGAAACTCAAGACATGGTTGGCAAATATAGAGAAAGTTTCATATCAAAAATATTTTATTCAAACAAAGATCAATCAAGATTTAAATATGTCAAAGCCAGACTAAAGGTGTATAGCCGAATTAAAAGACGATCCAGGTATTTATATAAACCTATTTTATAGGTTAATCCTCATTCATTCATAAAGGTTTTCAAACGAGATCACCACATCATTTAGATGAGACAATCACAAGTGAATACATAAAACCATTTAAATCAGTCAAGATAAACAGGTTGATTATCTTAAACAGAGTTAGTTCAGTTAAATATTTTTGAGATTACATGATCTCTAACAAAATATTTAAGGGATTACGTGATCCCTAATTTACAAGATAGGAAAAAAAACTCAGACCAAGTACACATATGTCTGGATCCAAACATAATGTGTCTAGTCTTTCAATCAAGGCTACGTTGCCGCAGAATAGAGATCATAATAAAAGTTCTTTAATGGCCTCAGTTACCAGAGAACCGTGATTATGTGTGTATGGCAGTGGCACAATTCCCAGAAATAAGAGACGTTTCTGCTGAGATTATTCAAGAAAACTATCTTGTCAGTTAAAGAAAGATTTATTAAATGTGTTTAGAGTCAACGATTCACCAGCATATCGCTGACGTATTTCCCCCCATATTTCAGGGAACATATTAGTACCGTTAGCATGGATTTAGAGCCATTCATGAAGATAGACACTCACAAAGTAGAGATGACTCAGTTTTAAATAATTAAAATATTATAAACAATATTTAAATATGATTTATAAAATAAAACAATGTTTATAAATTAAACACTCAAATATTTATTATCCGAGAAGCCTTTCAAATAAATTAATATTTATTTATAAATAAAGGTTTCAAAATATATTAATATTTTACTATAAAACAGAGACTGTCACTAAATAACCCGCAAACTCTGATATATTTATAAAACATGTACCAACTATTGGTCACACGCCTAGGCCCTAAGACGAGGTGTGACATTATACAACCCTTTATTAACTCAACAGCATTTCATCCTTAGTAGATAGAAAATATACCCAAGTAAACCTTGAAAAATCATCAATGATCACGAGACAATATCTTTTCTTGCCCATAGTTGGAACACTCACAGTACCAAAGAGATCCGTATGAAGCATTTGAAGCAATTGATCATTAGTGTTTACTAACTTTTTCTTATGTGATGATATTTGTTGTTTGCCCTTCATGCATGAGGAAAATTTGTCATCAAGCTTGAACCCCATTGTGTGTAAGCCAATCACATGTTCACTTTTAACAAGTTTGTTCATGTTCTATAAACTGATATGACACAATTTCCTATAGTATAACTTTTTTTCATTTTCACTAGCTTTGGACAAAAAACAAGCACCACCACTTGAAATGGCTTCTTTTATCTTCAATTCATACAAGTTCTCATTTCTTAGAACCATCATCATAATCATGTCTAGAGGAATGACAAATTCTGGTTTTAAAATGAAGCAATAAGTGTCACCAAACCCAACTTAGTAACCTTTATCACAAACTTGTGAGATGCTCAAAATTGTATTGAAGTCCTTGAATATGATAAACATTATCAAAAGATACTTTTCCATTTGTCAGTCTGCCATTTCCCGTAATCTTTCCACCATATTTCATCACATCCAAAGGAAACATGGCCTTCATCATTCTCTTCATGGTTTATCAATGACCTTTTATAACAGGTCATGTGCCTGGAACATCTAATATCCATCTACCAAATGTCATTTAGCTCTGTGGATTGTTCCTGCACAAATGATAGATTTAATTAGTTTTGAAGACGATTCTAAGCTAAGGAGGCTTGTACTTCCTCAATAACACAAATAACTAGCTCAGTAGGCTTAGGATCTTCGTATACAGTTTCACATGATTCTTCACTATCATAACCGTTCTCTTTAGAACCTTTTTTGTTTAAGTCAATACTCAAACATTCTTCATTAATAGGCTCATCCCTTTTCAGGATAATCCTTAGAGATCGGTCCTTCGTCTTCCAACAGATGCCTCTTGGTTCCTTTCCTTGTCTCAGTTGACGCTTCTCATCGCAATTTAACTTTGGACTGAATTTCTTCTTCAATATTTTAATACTTGAACTCTTTCCAAAGCTATTCATATCTTAAGAATAAGATTTTCATGATTTGACAAGTTTCTTCTTCAGCACACTATCTTCTTTCACATCATCTTTTGACACACAGTCTGAGTTTCCTTTCTCAAGATAAGTGACATATCTCTTTTTGTAAAAATCAAAATCTTTTTCATAGATCTTTGAATCTAGAACATCAATGCAATATGGAATGATCTTTTCTTTTCAAGAATTTGTGTGATGCCTAGGGATGGCAATGAAACCCAAACCAGATGGGAAAACCCGAAACCCGACATAAATGAGACGGGTAATACCCGACCCATTAGGGTTTGGGACGGGTTTTAGATAAGTTTTGAAATTTTTCTCGGGTTTGGGAAGGGTTTGGGATTTCTAATATACCCGTTTACCCGACCCGATTACCCGATAACATAAACCCATTTACCCGATTATATACCCGATGCATTTGATATAGCTTATTATATTGTATATATACTTTATTTCAAATATATTATTTTTCGAAACTTGTTTATGTCAATTATTTAAGACAAATTATCTTTATAGTAACCATATTTGTAATCAATTAGTTATATTTTGTCAAAACCCACTAAAAACCTAACGGGTTTCGAGACGGGTATACCCGACGGGTATTCTATCAAAACCCAATAAGAAACTCGGAACCCGACGGGTAATTACCCGATTATAACCCAACGGGTTTGGGAAGGACTTTCATAACCGGGTATGGGTTTGGGAATACCTAAACCCGACCCATTGCCATCCCTAGTGATGCCTATATATATCACATATTCTACACCAAACCTTTCCAAAAATATTATGATCTTCAATTGAATTTCCCTTCTTATACCTTTCATTTGGTCTTGGAGGATTCATTCCAATTGTTTTTTGATGAATGAAATGCTTATCAAAAATCAATAGCAATTGGTGCATAGGCATCTATCTTTTCTTCACTTTGAGGATCAGTCCCTTTGACAAACTTTATCATTTGCAACCTTTGAATGTTTCCTCTCTGGTCATTGTTTCTTGAATGACTGAATCATTCTTTTCTTGGTGCATATTCTGTCTTGTTACAGAGATCAAATAATTCATAACTTGAATACACAAGGTATATAATGAACGTCATTAATCATCTTTGATTGAGTTTTAGTCTTCTTGTGTCTTAAGTTCATAACATGATTTTTGTCTTTCTTGAATATCTTCTCTTGTGGAGGTTTGTATTTCCATAGCTCTTTTAATACCAGTCTAAGCTTGGTCTCTCTTTTCCTCGTAATTCTCCAGGATCACCACAAATCTCCAATACTACATGATTTCTTCTCTGTGATTCATAGTATCTTTCCATCTTTGAAATATACATCGGTAGTTCTCTTTCGGCATAGGATGAAACTTTCTTTGATGATTTTATCTAACCTTTTCTCACAACATTTGCAACCAAAACAACTTTTACTTTTATTGCTTTGAGTACTTTAAGTGCTCTTGACAAACTCATTTAATTTACTCTTCTTCTTTATCAACTCAGTTTCACCTAAATTAATTGATTTTGAATCACAAGAATCTGTTTTAGTTATCACAAATTCTCCTTCACCATTGACAACAACATTCTCATAGTTCTTAGTGAATTACTCCTTATCATCAAGAACATACTTAAATTGACTCAGATAAGCCTCTCTATTCTCTTTATCAACATTTAAGAAATAAATATCATTAAATGGTGGTGGAACAACCTTATACTTGTCTTCTGGTTTTATCTTTTCTATTATTCCACAAATGTTACTAGTGGCACCAAGATTCTTTAAGAAATCAACTTCTATTTGAAGTTGTGTACTATTGAGTTTATCTTCAGTGTACATTTCCTTAAAATTTTCAACCTCAACGACATACCATGATTGGACTCAACAATTGTCCATGCAATCCACTTCAAGTCCTTTGAGTTTAGCTTCATATGTTTTCTCACTTGATTCATACACACTAATGATAATATCTTTCTTATTGATTTTACTTTGCCACATTCATACTTCTTTCATCAGTTCATCAATTATTAATAATAATAATTTAGAAGTAGAATGTTCAAAAGGTATATGAGAATATGAAGCTTCTCCAAAATCATTGATCATTGTCGTGTGTGCAACATTTACTCTTTCATTGTCATCAATATGGTTACTACAGTCAAAGTTACCATCCTGAGGTTATAGTGCAACTACTACATTTCCTTTATTTCTCTGTTGGTTGTTTGCAACTTGGGGAGCTTGAACTTGAGTTATGTTCTGGTGTTGGTTACGGGGGCTTGGTTTGGATTTTGGTTTCCTTTAGGTTTTCGTTGTTGTGAAATGATTTGTCGGTTTTGGGGTTGTTGAAAGTTGTTATGATTTTTTCTTTGATGGATGGTAGGGGGTATGGGTTTGGTTTTGAAACTAATTTCTTTATTGGTTTTGGTATGTTTGGTTCTGATTTTGGTTTTGGTTAAACTGGTTTTTGATCCACTTGGTTATAATTTTGATATTGTCTTGGAAGGTTACACTCTCTTTCAAAGTGGCCAGGTTTTTGACAGTTATAACAGATGGCCTTGGATTTATCAAATCCAATCCAGTCATTTTGGCCTGTAAATGTGGGTCTTACTATCATGTTATACAACATTTTGCTCCTTACTGCCAACATTGATGCTTGCCATTTAAGGTCCATATCTTCCAATTTATCAACATCTATTTGCTCTAAATCCTCCTGAACCACACTTGTGTGAATCAGTTTGTTGGATACAAAACCATGATAGGAATTAATGAACATTGGAAAAAGAGCTCAAAACTCATTCTCTTGTGAGGTAGAGTTAGAAACACATGGGGCTTGACCACTAGAAACATAAGATACATCACCATCTTCTATCATTTCAAAATTAAACCTGGCTTGACTAGGATGACTAGAAGAAGGTGCAGATGCAATAGGATACACTCTTGGTTATTCAGAATTAAACCTCATGGGATTGTTCATTGGTGGGAATATGTGGTTGTGGTTTTTTTTTTGAGAAATTACTCATCGAAGCAATCAAAGCATTAACAACTGGGAAGCTTGGATTGTCTTCCTTGATCATATGATTTTCAATCATCTCATGTTAAGCTAGTTGAAGGAATGATATAACATCATCCAACTTGAGACTCCGAAAAATTTTCCTTCTCCTTGATGAACTTGGTAGTAGTGTACTATTCTCTTGATAAAGATGACATCAATTTCTTGTTAAAATCAGTATAAGTGATTGGTAGATATGTTGTCCTGATTTCATTGGCAATTGTAACAATTCTATGCAAAACTAACTTTAATCTTTTTCCATCCTTGAATTCGAACCTATCCAGCCTTTACTTCAGTTTGTCCTTTGTAATTTCTTTTTACTTGGTGTTTCCTTCAAAGATGACAATTTACATCATACATGGCCTTTGCAGATGTATGGTGCTGAACACTAGTAAAAATTTCCCATGGCAAACCCAATTTAAGCATTGACAGGGCCTTATAATCCCTCTTCTTCATCTATCTTTCCAATGCTTGATTGTTGGTTCCATCAGCAGGAACATGAGGACCATCTTTGATTGATATCCACATATCTGGATCACTGTTGTTGATAGCAGCTTCATATATGGTCTTCCATTTTATAAAGTTATCCTACCCTAACAACCTTGGGATTTTGTTAGTTAAAACTTCTTGGTCGTCGATTTGATATGATTTTTGAAGAATATTTGCTTGATCAAAACATAAAATATTTTTAAGATTTTTTATTTTAAGAAATTTAACACTGAAAAGTTAGCTAAAGATGCTTAAAAACTTGAAATTATGTTTGAAAAGCTTCGCTCAGAACATTACTTCGAGCAACAGACTTCAAACTTCATGACAGATCCAAACTTTTCTCGGGAAAATCCCATACACAAACTAGTTCTTACTCGAATCTCTTCAATCTTTGGCCTAGTCTTATATGAACAAACTAAATATACTCGGGTATTGTAGCTTACTCGAGATTGAATGATGATTGTAGTAACTCTTAGAATAATTTCCATTAACTTCCTTCAAGCATACTTGAGATCCACTTTTATTCTATCTATGCTCGACCCACCAGGTTACTCATGAACTTGGTTTGAGCTTAGATGATCAAGTGTTTTCTTAGTTACAAAACTTGCTTCATAAAAGAACAACCTTGCTCAACAAAGTGCAGCTTGCTTGAAGCTTAACACTTAGAAGATTCTTGAAGATAACCTTACTCGGATAAGATATCTTGCTCGAAATAGTAAATACCTTGCTCGGAGTGCCTGAGTTTGCTCGAGTTCCATACTTGGCATTTTCAGGGGAGGTTGAGAAGATTCCAATATTTCCTTTTCAATCCTTTAAACCCAACATCATTCTAAAACCAAGCACACTGATACTAAAACACATTTATTGGAGACAGTTTTCAACGTAAATTAATCCATTTAGAACAGATCCACACTAATAATAATGTGGCAGACCTGTTTACCAAACCTTTTCGTTCAGCTCGTTTCAATGTGCTCGTAGGATTTCTCAAATGTTTCTTTTCGATGATTGAGTATATTTTTGGTGTAAATTTACACATAAAAGTTTTAGGTTTTTTTTTTTTTTTTTTTTTAGTTTTTTACTTTTTGCATAAATTTAAGGGGGGGGGGGGGGGTTCACAAAATACAAAAAATAGTGTATTTTTTTTAGGGGGAGAAAAATAAAAAAAAATACAAAAACAGTGTATGTGTGTTTTATTTGAAAACAAAATAAAAAATATATAAAAAATTGGTGCCATGTGTTACTTTTGTGTGGGAAATGATATGAATCTTCATGCTAGCGGTAAGATCAACGCATGTAAGGTACTATAGCCTAAACGCACGACGTTGTAGTCATGTCTCAGTAGATTCAGCCCTTAAGAATGAAACGTCGATATGATCGTTGACTTGTCTTAAATTAATAAACATGTTCTAAGTGGGACACATCTTAAGGTTTTATCAATATTTTAAATATACATGCAAAAAGACTGGAATAAAATATTGAGTCATACTCAAGCCTTGAGTCAATTAGATCACCAAGAAATCAGTTTTTATAGAAATGTGAATTGGTTATCATATGATACTTGGTTAGGCCTAACGCAGAAGTATGTTAGACAACCTGTGATACAAACTAAATTCTTATACCTCTGGTTTAAGTGGTTAACACTTCATGACGTATGGTCTTATAGCTTTAAATCCTATATTTATGGGATGCTTCAGGATCTAGACGCCATTGGATCTTTATGTTGTTTATCATCTGGGTATTCACTTCTCTGGAGTGGATATTAAACGAGCTCAAAGTGCAAACTTATAGTTTAACTACCAAATAAGTCAATAAATTGATCACCTCGTACTTTAAAGTACAAATACACTACTGGGTTGATCAACCACATTTTTTGTCATAGCTGGTCCCCTTGCCCATGTCCTAATACCATTAAGAAACATACCACAAGGGACACGATGTATGTAAGCCGTACTGATGAAATCATGCATTCTCATCCATAGGAACGGGCCTCGGGTTGTTTCCTAATAATGGGGGTATTTCTTGTAGTGGGGACCATTTCCGGGTTAACTACTTTAATATACTTAATCCATATCTAATGGCTTAATAGTAGACTTTCATGCTTAGGTTTAGACTGACAACAATATCCTTGACCGTCTTAGCTAATTCAACATAATTAAATTTATGCATTGATTGTACTATCATTTTGACCTACTGATTTTAAGGTTTAAGTCAAGTTGAGGTGGTTTGATCCGGTAAAACTATAATGAAGTATGGTAAAACATTTTAATAACTTTAATTCTAGGTCCCATTAGATCATAATAACCTAAATTGTGTCCGGTATTATCCCTCAAAGTAAGTATTATGGCCATGGATTTAAGTGTAAAACAATGTTGTCAATGCACCAGATCTATTAAAGTATGTGTGTGCTGAAAAATGTTCCTTGATTAGTCTAAGAATGGTTTGATCCCAACATTGTCTAAAGTGTAAAATTGGGTCTTTTAGAAGTATACTTTTGTTTTTTTGTTTTTTATTTTATTTATTCTATTTTAGGATTTTATTGTTGAAACGAGTTTTTTATGGGAATTGTCTTTATTCAAAGTTGAACGGATTAATCCTTTGCAACACATTATGTTATCCTGTTTCACTTGATGGATCAGGCCCACAAAAAAATGTGTTCATACCTGGCCCAGGATGATTAATTTTCTTGGAATTATGGCCCTTTTTGTCCAAATTCACTTATATCCCAAGATTTCTCTTGGGATGCGTACCTACAAGTCATTTTTCAATCTCTTAAGTCTTCTCAAAGATTTTTCTATACCAAATCTAAAGACTATTTCAAAGATAATCATTCTTAATCCTCTAATACGTGTTTTCACAACTGAAGCTTATACAACAAGGTAACTAATTAATCTATTGCAACTTCTTGTTTAGTGTGTGAAACTTAAAGCAAGTTTTTGTATAATATGATGATAATGGATTTGGATACAAAAAGGATTGATTATTAGTTGTGTTTGTGAAACTCGATTTGATTTTTGTTTGGAAGAGTTTTGGTGGTCATCTAACAGGTTGCAGGTTTGTTAATGACAGTTTTTGATGTTTTGAAGAAGAATGACATGGAAATCTAAGTGTCTGAATGATGATAACCGTTGGGTTCTCGGATTTCGGTTGGTAGAAAACATATAGTTGACCTAGATAACGTTTGATTGATCGAAGTCATATTATTTTGACTGAATTTAATTTTTGTTGACCATACTCTTGTTTAGATTTGACTGTTTGATTGTTTGATGTAGATTACGTATGAAGACTTTCATGATCTAGCAAGGTATCAAATCATTCTCTTTAGAAATAAGGTGAAGAATATGTGGCGCCAAGAGGAAAAAAGATTATCATTTTGTGGGATCTCAAAAGCGCAATGAAAAGAAGTGCATAAAGATATGACCTCGAGACGACAATAGGTTAAGGATCAGGTTCATGGGGCCAAAAGGTGGTTAAAGAGGATGTTGGACCTGGATGGGGAAGAGAGAAGAATAAAGTTGAATATGAGCAGGGTTCAAGTGCTTAGGGTCAGAATGTGTCTAAAGTGGATGAACCTGAATGGGGTTCAAAGAAAAGTCAAAACGACTGCGGGTCAGGACCAGGTTTGGGTTAGAAAAAAGGACCCAGTCTAGTACCAGATGGATCAACAGAACAGGGTCAATAGGGTCAAAAAGAGGGTGAACAAATTATAGTTTTTGGGGCTATAAACCATGATTGAAGAAAGCTATAAATCAAGTGGGAAATTTGTTAAGAGTATAGTTTTGGTTTATACTTTTCCCCAAAATTTTTATCGTAGTTTACGGTCTTTTTGAGTGAATTTCGATTTGCTTGATGGGTTTTGGGTTTTGAATGGGCTTGGTCTATGTGTCTTGTACTACCCTACATATACATATGCTTATTATTGTTTAGGGTTAGACATCACAAGTAATGATGTGCTAAAAACAGTCAATTAAATATTAACTAAATTAAACAAGTAATAAAAACTAGACTTAAGACTCAACTACACAAAACACTGGCAAGTGAACCGATCAATTGTACTAAAGCTAAGTAAGTCCGGAATATCGAACCCACGGGACTATATAAATTACGTTAATTAGCCTAATTAAACTCAATTGCAAAATACATCTATTTATTAAATAAGATTAACGGGGGGTTTTATTAAACTAGTATTAAACTAAGAAAGTAAATAAACAAATAAACTAGAAACAAGAAATCAAACACAAGATCGAAACCCATAAGAGAAGGAATCTACCCTGGTAAGAATCCCATGCATCAACAATCAGCAAGCAATGGACAACTAACATGATATGGAAACTGATTTCTAACATATTCATCTAACAAATCTTAGAGGACCCTCGATCTCATCAAGTAAAATCTTAAAGAATAACTATTATATTATTAAGCAATCAGTTGGATTGATTTCCTCACAGTCATCAATTAGGGTTAATTAACCGTATCTAAAGCAATCAATCTCACGAAACACTAAACCCTAGATGACTTGATAAACTAACTATGACATTATGAACAAGGATCAACTCAATAACATAGCAAGAATATTGGCACGGAAAACCTAACTTAGTATGCGATTGACCAAGACACATGAACAACTCCTCACCTTACAGCAATTGGAATCAGCAGAACATTATAACCCAAGTCAACTATCAACAAGCTTCTATTATCTATTAGGCCTATTCAATCAAAATAATTAAAACACCATGTAATGATTAAACATAAACCCTAAATCTAAACAACAAAATCAAGAGATAAAAGATCTATGTGAAGCAATAGTTAACAATCAATCAAGAAAAAAACACTCATATACGTCATGAAAGCAATAACAAGTCTTTTACTATTAATATAACGAAACCAAAATCAAAACAATCATCCAAAGAAAGAATCAAATCAAAACATGTTCATCAAACCTAGGTAGACATGAAGTCTAGCCTAGAATCATTATTAAAAACGAATCCAAATAAAGAAAAAAAATAGAATCATGATAAATACCAAGAACGAATCCAAATTCTTCCTTGATTGATTGAATGAAAGCTTGTTGATCTCTAATGTAATTAACCTCCAAAGAACCTTCAATCTCTTGGCATCTCTCTCTAAAAAAGGCTGGAACAAGTGTTAAAAACGGCTAGGGTTACAAGAAACACGTTTATATAGTTCATGGTTAGGCTTATTTGCGAAGTTTGGTTGGACAGTGGCTAGAGTTGCCGCGCGGCCAGGCTAGCCCTCCCTGGTCGCGCGGCGTGGCGTGCTTGGGAGGGGGCCATGATTTTTTCTTTTTATTTTATGATATAACTTGTAAAATCTTGTGTAATTCTTTCCTTGAACTCCAAGCAATGATAGGAACCTTCTAGAACTTGTTCACCTTACTTCTCAAGCCATAAATCTATGAAGAAACAAATCAAAACACTAAGTGAACTAAGCATGTAAAAATTGATGAGCAAAAAAGAACTTAATTCACATGAACTGATAGAAAGAATTAGGGTTTAACATGAAAGACACCAAAAGATTTAAAACATGATAAATATATAATAAACTTGACTCAAAGCCTAAATTAACAAAAGATGAACAAAACACGAACTATACCGAACTCAAAGCCTTAAATATACATAATTTACTAGGGATTCGGGATATATAAATAAATGTATATCAAATATCCCCCCCCCCACACTTACTCTTTTTTCGTCCCTGAAAAAGTCTGATGCAGTTGGAACAGAATTGGAAAATACAGTCTTAAAAACATATAGGTTAATTTAAAACTTAGATAAACGCAAAAATTGCGAACACCGATATTGTTTTCCACTTAAACCTATGCCTTAATCTTTACCGGGACAAATAAGATACGACAATAATATTACTCAGTGGTTTATAGGATTAAGACCCGCTTAATTTTAGCTTTTACCGGACCAGACCACCCCAACTTGAATTAAACCTCAAAATTAGCAGATTTTAAACTTTTGTTGCTCTAGTTTTTTTTCATGAATAGTTAAGACGATCAAGGGTATTGTTTATCTACCTAAGCTTAAGCATCAAAGTTTACAAAGCAGCCATTAGATACGATTAAAGTACAATTAATTAATAGCTAGTGTTCTCCACAACATGACATAACCCCGATATCAAGCAATACCCCGAACCCATCAACATAGGTGAGCATGCAAAATTTCATCTGTAGGGCTTACATGTGGCGTGTCCCTTGTGGTCCGTTTCTTAATGGTACTGAGACGCGAGCAAGGGGATCCCACATGGCTAACAGCGTGGATGACTAAGTCAATAGTTTATTTGTACTTTTTGTACGTAGTGATCATGGTTTATTGACTTATAAGGGTTCACTCTCTTTAGCTTGATTTAAATATCCACAATCCCACTTAGGAATTGTGGATACCCAGATGAACCGATTGCATACAGATCATGGTCTCCGGACCCGAAGCATCCCATCAATACAAGATTTAATGTTATAAAACCATACGCCAAGGAGGTGTAAAACACTAAAACTAAGCAGTTTAAGATTATTCACAAGCTACACGGCATACTCTAACGTTCAACTTACCCAAGCATCATATGATAACGTATTCAGATTTTTAAAATTTTATAATATTTCCACCTTTCATACCAATAAAACGCTTTACCCACAAAAGATTTCCATTTTAACCATTTTATCAAATTGCCCTTTCATTTTCAAGGATGAGCCTACCGACACGTCACAAGTTAAGTGCGTTTTCTTTTATTTATCTCGTATTATTAGTAGTTTGAAAAACCGATTTCTGATAAATATCATCTTCTCCCACTTTCACGTAAAAATACTAGATTAAAGGGACATTTTAAAAACATTTTTTAATTTTTTTTAAATATTAAAAGCTCAAATACGAAAACGAAAACAAAACTAAAATTAGTTGAAACACTTGTGTCCCATCCCCACACTTAAATTTTTCATTGTCCTCAATTCGGGCACGGAAAACACGACTCGAAAAAAATTAAAAACAAAACCTAAAAATAAAAAGCAAAAACCTGAAAAGATAAAAATAAAATCATAAAAATAAAAACATAAAAACAAAGTACAATGGAAAAGATTTAGCCGGTAATATGCGAGACTATCAGTGTGAGTCTATTTCCATGGGTGCTCTCCTTACCGACCGCTCAACATGATTTAGCAACTCACTATCTCTTTCTGAACGGACACGGCCTCTCCTCTCGACAAACCTAAGTAACATCAAAACACAATATCTAGAAATAAAAGTTAGTTATAAGTCTTAATATCCACCAAACTCCAACCCTCCAAACCCGACAAAAAAGTCTAGAATAATATATCAGTACAGACCAAATAGAAATAAAAAAATCATAAAAAATAAAAATAAAATTAAGAAACATCCTAAAAGATACGAACTCCCATGCTGATGCGTCCTTCCAAGCTCAATCATTGTCCTCTTCTTCTTGCTCATAAAAGTGAAACAGCTCTGCATTATCGAATTCTGGATCACCCGGTCGGTAAATCGGTGCTCCATAACCATAACTCGAACCACCCGGGGCACTCGACCCACTCGGACCCGCAACATCCGGCTGTCGGAGAGAATCAGGCAAACTAATCCTTAACCCATTCATTAAATACCTCATATGATCATCCTGCCTTTGCTGATTCGCCATCATCGTCTGTTGATTTTCATAATATGTCTCAACTCATCACACTGCTCAGTCACATCACCCCTAATCTGATCAAAACCGGACTCCATCCGGTCATACAATGACTCTACGGTAATCGTCTCGGGGCGAAGCTCTCTAACCGGAAACTGAACACCTGGTCTCTCTGATCTATATAACGACCTTTGATGTCGGGTAGGCAAACCGGCTCTCATAGCCGCAGCAACCTCGGTACTCGATGGTGGATGAAATTGTGGACCCATCTTAACATTTTCCCACTCTAACTGGTCACTCATCTTTAAAATACCTGCCTTTCTCAAATCTTGAACTCCAATATACTTTCTCACGGGCCCTTTCTCAAGTATTCTGGTTAAATATTCTCAAACATACCCAAATTCAGAGCAATGACTGTCATATATGGGCCCATGTCAAGCTTTGACCTCTGCTTAGTTCCACCACGTCTCGTCCGATGGAAAGATCATGCCAAAATACTCGCATAATTAGCTGACACCTTTTCTACCATCGCCAACAAACAAAAAATGTCCAACCAATTAACCTCTTTATCGCCCGGACCTCGACCAATCAACGGGTTCACCAAAACCCTATGAATAAAACGGAGCACGTATCCCGAATATCCGAGCTCACCAACGAACCCGAAAACGAACAAATAGCAATCTTACCCCAAAACGCAGCTACTTCATCCTTACCAAAAATTACCAGTTTCTTAGTCGTGAAAGCACCATGCATACTCGTCTCAAAACCCGGCTCTTTCACTTCGTCCTCCGTATAAAACCCACTTACAACCGCAAACTTCGGTATTTTCATCTCATGCATTTTTCTTCCCAACGCAAACGAAACCGCATCCGGTTGACTAAAATTACCATCTTTATAATTAAAAGTACTTAAAACTCCAAAGTCAACTCATGATATTGCGGTTCTCAAGGCATTAAATAGCCTTAAACTTTGTGGCCAATAATTCCTCCACTCTCTCTTTTTGACCAATCACATCCAACAAACCCCAATCAATAGTTTTAAAGGTGAGAAGATCCCAGTTGATAATATTATTCATTAGAATATATTATTATGAACTTTCCTCAAATTTAAGATTTGGAGATTTTCTTCTCGCCACGATTGGCCCATTTTGATATTCAATGACACGAGTTCTCGGCTCCATAAAAATCACCGGGTGCGGCTCATCTCGTGGACGCTGAACCGGGCCTCTTTTCCTTTTACCTGCTTCTTTTGACATCCTAAAAACATTAAAGAAGCAAAAAAAACAATGGGAGTAAGTAAACAAACTAATACAAATAAAACAGAAATTTTTTAATTTTTTTTTTCAGATTTCTAATTTTTTTTAATATTAAAAACTGGAAATAAATTAAAGTTGGAAATCCGGGTTACAAAATATTTTAAACCGACTCATTTGAATGAAAATTGAGTATGTGCGAGCGGTTTTATTTTTCACATAAGACTTATTTAGTTTGCAAAAACCCGAAACATTCAAACCGACTCAATATTAAATACCTCGTCCCGGCACTTTAATTGTCCCAATTAAAACCAAGTGCCAGCAACCCGAAAAATTGAGTCGAAAAAGTGCGGAAAACCGAACACTGGTAAAATATATAATGTATAAAAGTGTTTCTGTCTCGTTTTTAACCACTAAATCATCAATGTCCAACCCAACCAACCGCACCCAACAAACTGAAACAATCTTCCAAACCATACCGACCCGCACCGAAAAACTAACTTCGACAACCTACTTTTTTTACCAAACCCGACAACAAAGTAACCAAAATCAAAACTAAAACTAACATTAAAATATACAAAAATTACAAGAAATCATACCTTTAAGTGGTGTAAACACAGAAAAAACTTGCAAAAAAGTAAGAACTTAAGTGTGTGCAAGTGAGAGAATTAGTGAAGATTAGGTTAAAATTATTGATGTGTTATGCTATTAGGTTGATATTAGGGTGATTTTGAGGTTTAATTTGGTGTAAAGTGGTGAAAAATTGATGGATTTGGTGAAGAAGATGGGTATTTTCCAGGGTTTTGGGTTAGGGTGAAAGAGGGGTTTTGAAATTTTAGTAAAAAAGTGATATAATATGGAGAACAAGGAAAAAATACTGATATGACCCTAGGCGCCGCACGATCTGGGGATGGATGCCTGGCCACGCGGCGCGGCGCCTCTTTTTGTTCAAATTGAAGCCCCGTTGCGCGGAGGGAAAAGAGGGATATCGTCGCGCGCGCGACGGGGTGTTTTAACAGAAAGTTTTGACCTTTTTTTAAAGCCGTTTTGCCTTAGAAAATTACTGATGTATATAAAAATATACATCTTTTTAGCATCAAATAATCTCTAAAAACTGAAACTTCTATCGTATAATATAGTTAAAATAACTACTTATCATGTTAAAATGTATTTTCAGGTAAATCCAAGCCTCAAACGAAGAAACGAATGAAAAGCCAAAGAAAAACCAAAGAAAACAACAAAACATGGGGCTGTGCTTCAGAAAAAATGGGGCTGTGCTTTTTGAAACACGGGGCTGTGCTTTCAGGAAACACGGGGCCGTGATTTTGGAAGCATAGGGCCGTGCTTACCTTTCAAAAACGACAAAAAGAATTAGCACATGTTAGTAAAAAGCACGGGGGCGTGCCTCAGGAAGCACGGGGCCGTGCTTACCTTCCAGAAACGACAAAAAAGAATTAGCACATGTCACTAAAAAGCACGGAGCCGTGCTCATCAAGCACGGGGCCGTGGCCACATCACAGAAAAGACAAAACAAATATGGCACATGTCTAAAAATGCACGGGGGCGTGCTCATCAAGCACGGGGTCGTGCTTCACACTCCATATTGCCTATAAATAGTGGCTCTTGTGCCATTTGAAGAGTGTGCTTTGAAAAGACTTCTATCCATTTCTCTCTTATAAAAACACACACTAACACTCACATAGAAGGTTTAGTGAAGAGTTTGAATGCTTGGAGGTCATCACCATCAACCATCATCATCATCCATCATCATCATCATTAAGAAGGAAGATTCATCTACATTTGGTTAGATTGTTCCAAGTTTAATCATGTCTTTGTTACTATCATTCATCTTAATGTTTATCATCATGCTCATTATGAGCTAAACTCCTTTTATCATCTAAAATCTATGAAGAAGCATTGAGATGGCATGACATTAGGAAAGGGTGGACTTTAAAATGCGCATGCTAACTCCTTAGTGCCAAAGATGCTCACTTAAGGTTTAAGGAGCTATCTATCATGTATTTTTATGGCAAGTTTACCACATGTTTAAATATTAATTATCAATCCTAAAATGTAGTGGATTCTTGATCTTAGATGGTAACCTTCGCATAATTGAACAACTCGTTTAGAATCTTTTTTCTTGGTCACCTATATATTATATATATAAGTATTTATATTTTATAAGAAGTTTGAAGAAAATTAACCCCAAAATGATTAAAACCTCCGATTAAAGTAAAACAACGATTCATTATTAGAGACATTTGTGTCCACGGATCGATACTTGGTTCATACCAATACTATTCTACATATACGATAGGTACACTTACCTATTTTGTGTGTGTTTTGTCTTTGTAGAAATCACTTTTATAAATTTAAAACACGATCTTGTGCAAAAGCAAATTACCCAACCTCTTATAATTTTAAGACGCACGCGCACACAGCATCAAAGTTTTTGGCGCCCTTGCCGGGGACACGGTACGTTTCTAAGAACGATCCAAGTTTTAATTTAATCATTGTCTATAATTGTACACATTTTTAACTTCTATTTTATTTTATCTTTAATTTTTATTAAATATTAAACTATATAATTTTACGGCTAGCCTAATTTTTAACCTTTGTTTACCTTACTTTTGAAATAGTTTAACTAACATGGACATTAGTTTAGTTTAAAATTGCTTAAGTTATAGTTCAACTTAGACTAACTTTAACTAACTTTTACTTTAGTGTAATTTTGATTTAGTCCCATGTATGTCCTCTACTTTTGAGCCCGAGCTTGTTTCTCCACTTTCTGAACCGGGACGACTCTTTCGTCGAAGAACTCGTAAATGGACTACAGAAACCGCAGAAGCAATCAAACACAAATCAGTAGACGCCACCACATCAGGAGAAAATCAAACCGAAGAAATAATGGCGGCCAAGAATAATGAGCCGAACATGAGCCAGTATGCTAAGCCAACTCTCGAAGGCTACGGCAATGGAGTGTCTCCACCCGAAATCACCGAAAATTTCGAAGTCAAATCAAGTACCATTCATATGGTAGAAAATTCAGTTCAATTTCATGGTCTCCTCGACGAAGATCCTCTTTCTCACATATCTCAGTTTCTACGAATCTGCGAAACTTTTAAAATCCAAAACTGTTCAGACGATCAAATCAAACTCAAACTCTTTCCTTTCTCTCTAAGGTGCCAAGCCCTAGAATGGATAGAATCTATTTCCTCTGTTTCCATCACCACTTGGGACTAGATGGTTGAACAATTTCTCCTCAATTATTTTCCGCCTAACAAAACTGGCAAATACCGAGCCAGCATTACCGGATTCCGGACCGATGATGATGAATCGTTACACACAGCATGGGAAAGATACAAAAGTCTTCTGAGAAGATGCCCACATCATGGACTGAACATATGGTTACAAGTACAAACTTTCTTTGACGCACAATCCAGCCAAAACAAACAGGCCATCGATCAAATCGCTGGTGGAGACCTGGGATCCAAATCACCTAACGAAGCATTTGAATTCCTGGAGAAAGCCGCAAAGAAGGGTTTCTCTTACAACCCACCAAGATCTACACCTACCCATAAAGGAATACACCACGTCGATTCCAACACTCTTGTCACATACATCTTGAAGCCCTTTCTAAAAAATTCGAACAGCTTCATGCCGAACTATCAAAAACGAGACTCACCTGGGATAATTGTGAGGCAAATTGTAAGACGAGTGACTATAAACAAGCCATCATGGCCATGAAAGAAGTAGATTTCATCGCTCGACAGAACAACGCTTTCAGCAACAACTACAATCCAGGATGGAGAAACCACCCGAATTTCAGCTGGAAAGACGGAGGTAACACTCAAACCCTACCCGATTTCGAAAAGAGACCGATGAATCATTCCTTCAAGCCTGAACCACAATTCCAAGATCAAAGTTCCAGTATCCATTAGAATCCAAGCTATTCAAAAATTGAAGAAATGTTGATTCAAATCATGACCAAAACAAATGAAGCTGAAAAGAAGGCCGACTCAAGAGCTGTTGATATCATCGGAGTATTGCTGAAACATGAAGCTGTCTTGCAAAGTCAACAAGCATCATTGCAGAATTTAAAAACTCAAATCGGACAGATTACCCGACAACTGTCTGAAAGACCACCTGGCGCTCTTCCAAGAAACACTATAACAAACCCAAATACAGCAGCCAATGCTGTTACATTAAGAAGTGGCACAACCACCGTTGCCTCACCAACTTCAGAACCAGTTATGGAAAAGGAATCCCCTGATAAAACGCAGGAAAGAATGATCCCAACAGGCACCGTACAACCTAAGGAACCAGCCTGAACTTATGTTCCACCTATTCCATACCCTGGACGGCTGAAACAAGAGAGATTGGAAGCTCAGTACGGGAAGTTTTTAAAACTCTTCAAACAACTCCACATCATCATCCCTTTTATCGAAGCCATTGCTCAAATGCCGACATATGCGAAGTTTCTCAAAGAAGTGCTGACCAACAAAAGGAAGCTGGAGGAGCTCTCGCACGTCACCTTGAGTAAAGAATGCTCAGCTGTCCTCCAAAGCAAACTGCCGCCAAAAATGACCGATCCAGGGAGCTTTACTATCCCTTGTCTCATAGGAAATTTGTCTGTTAGCAATGCCCTGGCTGACCTAGGAGCTAGTATTAACTTAATGCCTTATGTGGTTTTTGCAAAACTAGGGATAGGAGAACCAAAGCCCACCCGCATGAGCATTCAGTTAGCAGACCGATCTATCAAATACCCTCGGGGCATTGTTGAAAACATGCTTATCAAAATTGACAAATTTGTTTTCCAGTAGATTTTGTGATTCTAGACATGGAGGAAGACAAAAGTGTACCTCTGATTTTAGGAAGACCCTTCTTAGCCACTGCAAAGGCTATTATTGATGTTTGCACCGGCAAACTCACTCTCAGGGTCAATGACAAGGCAATCACTTTTGACATAGGAAAATCTATGAAATATCCGCAACATCACGATGACGCATTATATTGTATCGACATCTAGATTCTATCGTGAGTTGCTATGTGCGAGATTCCTCCATCACTAGCAGGATGGAAACACAAATCTTATCGAAACCATCACCAAACCTATCTTAGATAACGAAAATCTCAATGCTATCAACAACAATCAAGAAACATCAGAAATAGTATGTGAGATCACTGAGAACAATGAAAAATCAAAACCATCAATTGAAGAACCACCAGCCTTAGAGTTAAAAGAACTATCAAAACATCTCGAATACGCCTTCCTAGAAAAAGATTCACAACTCCCAGTAATTATGTCATCTCACCTTTCCAAATAAGAGAAAGACGAACTTCTTAAGGTTCTCAAAAACCTTAAGAAGACCATCGCATGGAAGATCATGGATATCAAGGGCATCTGTGCCTCCTTTTGTACTCACAAAATCCTCATGGAAGAAGAATACAAACCCGTGGTCCAACATCAAAGACGTCTCAATCCCAACATGCTAGGGGCGCGAGACAACTCTCTCTAAGGAACTCGGCAAAATAGCCCCGTAACTTCGGGAGAAGGGGTGCCTCCTCACAAAGGGGGTCGCAGTGACCAGGCCCGGGCGACTGTTTACCAAAAACACAGGTCTCCGCAAAGTCGTAAGACCATGTATGGGGGCTGACGCCTGCCCAGTTCCGGAAGGTCAAAGAAGTTGGTGACCTGATGACAGGGGAGCCGGCGACCGAAGCCCCGGTGAACGGCGGCCGTAACTATAATGGTCCTAAGGTAGCGAAATTCCTTGTCGGGTAAGTTCCGACCCGCACGAAAGGCGTAACGATCTGGGCACTGTCTCGGAGAGAGGCTCGGTGAAATAGACATGTCTGTGAAGATGCGGACTACCTGCACCTGGACAGAAAGACCCTATGAAGCTTCACTGTTCCCTGGGATTGGCTTTGGGCCTTTCCTGCGCAGCTTAGGTGGAAGGCGAAGGAAGTAATCAAACTGCTTGATGCCGGATTAATCTACCCGATCTCGGATTCACCCTGGGTTAGTCCCGTTCAAGTAGTACCCAAGAAGAGAGGAATGACAGTTGTAATGAATGAGAAGGGCGAGCTAATACCGATGAGAACCATCACAAGCTGGCGAGTTTGCATTGACTACCGGAAGCTTAATGACGCCACAGGAAAAGATCATTTTCCACTTCCTTTCATAGACCAAATGCTTGATCGATTATCTGGAAAAATGTTCTCCTGTTTTCTTGACGGATTTTCCGGATACTTTCAGATTCCCATTGCTCCTGAAGATCAAGACAAAACTACTTTTACATGTCCATACGGAACCTTCGCCTACCGAAGAATGCCATTTCGACTATGTAATGCTCCGGCCACCTTCCAACGTTGCTTGGTGGCCATCTTTCATGAAATGATCGAGCACTCTATGGAAGTTTTCATGGACGACTTCTCAGTCTTTGGAGACTCCTTCGATCATTGTCTGAAAAACCTAGACAAAATGTTGACTAGGTGTGAAGAAGTGAATTTAGTACTCAAATGGGAAAAATGCCACTTTATGGTCAAAGAAGGCATCGTTCTAGGTCACAAGATATCCCAAGCAGGACTAGAAGTTGATAGAGCAAAAATAGAAACCGTATCCAAACTTCCACCACCAACTTCAGTTAGGGCCATTAGAAGTTTTGTAGGTCACGCAGGATTCTACCGTCGTTTCAAAAAAGACTTTTCCAAAATTTCTAGACCTATGACCAAACTTCTGGAGAAAGACGCACCCTTCCTCTTCTCCAAAGAATGTGTTGAATCATTCAACATATTAAAACACAAACTCGTCAATGCACCAATCATGACTACACCCGATTGGACCTTCCATTCGAAATCATGTGCGATGCGAGTGACTTTGCAGTTGGAGCCGTACTCGGACAACGCAAAGAAAAACATTTTCACCCAATTTACTATGCTAGTAAAACTCTTAATGATGAACAAGAAAATTACACCACAACAGAAAAAGAGTTACTAGCAGTAGTCTTTTCCTTTGAGAAATTTAGATCATACCTCGTTCTTTCCAAAACCATAGTTTACACCGACCATGCCGCCATACGTTACCACTTCAACAAGCAAGATGCCAAACCTAGACTTATCCGATGGATCCTACTACTCCAAGAACTCGATATAGAAGTCAAGGAAAAGAGAGGAGCAGAGAATGTAGCCGCAGACCATCTCTCACGCTTAGAATGTCCAGATTCAGAGGAACTTCACAAAGAAATTATCGATGATAATTTTCCACACGAAATTCTCATGCATATCCATTCAGTTATGCAAGAAAAGGATGAAAGTCCTTGGTTTGCCAACTTCGCAAACTATCTGGCTTGTAGAATCCTAAGAAAAAGGCAAACTCATCAACAACGCAAGAGATTCTTCTTCGACCTTAAGTTCTACTTCTGGGAAGATCCATACTTGTTTAGGATAGGGCCGATCAGGTTGTTCGTAAGTGTGTAGCGGGAAAGGAGGCCTTAGATATTCTCAAACACTATCATGAAGAACCTACTGGTGGGCACCATGGTACCGCCACTACGGTCAGAAAAGTGTTTGATGCAGGATTATATAAAGACACACATGCTTTGATCCAAGCATTTGATGCTTGTCAAAGAGCCGGAAACATCTCAGCCAAAAATGAGATGGCTTAAAAAGGCATTCAATTTTGTGAGGTCTTTGATGTATGGGGAATAGATTTCATGGGACCATTTCCTAACTCATTCGGAAATAAGTACATCCTTGTAGCAGTCGACTACGTGTCTAAATGGGTAGAAGCACAAGCTCTTCCCACTAACGATGCTCGAGTAGTTTTACGATTTCTGAAAAAGTTATTTTCACAATTCGGTACTCCGAAGGTCCTAATCAGCGACAGATGTACCCACTTCTGTAACACTCTGATGGACAAAGTCTTAGCATTATATGGGGTTCACCACCGACTGGCAACACCATATAATCCTTAGACTAGTGGGAAGGCATGTCATATACCCGTAGAACTAGAACACAAAGCGTATTGGGCTCTGAGAGCAGTGAATTTTGATCTAATGTTCGCCGGTAAAAACCGAGAAGATCAGATTCACGAGCTCGAAGAACTAAGAGCACTGGCACATGAGAATTCCTGGTCTTACACGGAAAATACTAAACGTTTACATGACGCCCATTTAAAAGGAAACAAGAAATTTCAAGTTGGCGACCGTGTACTGTTATATAACACACGTTTACGTCTTTTCCCAGGAAAATTGAAATCTCGTTGGACAGGTCCACACATAGTTGAATCAGTTTTTGACTATGGGGCAGTCGAGATTTCAAATTCTGAAGGCCAGAAGTTCAAAGTTAATGGACATCGATTGAAACCATACATCGATGGACCATTAGAGACCGTCTCGGAGGTACTAATCCCCCACCCAGATCAATGAACATTTTGGAAGTAGGGTCTAGCCAAGAACTTGATTAAACTAGGCATTGAAATAAAGTTAAAAATATATAATAAATAAAATAATAATAATAATAGCAATAATAATAATAATAATTTTAAGTATTATTATGCTTGTTGGTCGTATACAATTTTTATATAGGTACACTACAGGAAAACGGACGAACAACAGGGGACGCTCTGTCAAAATTTCGTTGGCCCGTAGGGAAGTTCCTTTCCATTTTACCCTCCATACTTCATATGAATCTTATTATTAATCTTTTATGAATCTTTTTACATTGACGACAATAAGAGATTCAAGTGTGTGGAGGGGAATTACTTGACCAATTTCTTGCTCAACTAATTATAAGATTCTCTAATAACAAATTTTTTGTAGCAAATAAAGACTATTTTTATAACAAAACCAAAAGAAATCCAAGAGAAATTTTTTTTGCAAAGAACGAACTAGAAATCTACTATAACCAAAAAAGTGAAAAAGTAAAAAGAAGTTTTGTAATACTGAGAACAAATTTATGCAAAGTATGGTGTTTATACCCAATCCCTCCGTTACTATGAGATAATCCTCATGCCATATATAAATTTTTTTGGAAGCATTGAGTGAGTCATATGTTTCGTGTGATTTAGAACTTGTCACAATTATTCATTTCAAGACCAAATGAAGCGTTGTATAAGGAAGAAGGTAATATTGTTAGAATCCCTTCAAACCATTCTCCAAATTACAAATCCCAAAAAATCATAAACCAAAACCTTACCACTTTATCTCTCTCACCGGTAAACCCTAAAGAACTAGAAATGCATTCTTTGATTTCAATTTCCTTTGCTGCATACATTTAGTAAAACCTAGGTTGCCTCCAGAACTTAGGGAGAAAATTTTTCTCTTTAGCGATGAGGTGAGGAAAAAGTGGCGCCAAGACGAACAAAGACCACCATTTTGTGGAGTTTCCAACAACGCAATGAAAACAAGAGCAAAAAGATATGAACGATGCTTAGGCTGCGGAAACTGGTCCCACGAAGGAACATGTAGAAAAAGTCAAAATCAGTCTCCCATGAATATACCGAACTAATGAGGGTGGAGGCTATTAGGCTCAAAGCCGAACGATCCATTAGAGTTGGGAGTTATGTTCAGAGCAGGATTGAGGAAGAACTGATCCACATCCTCGACAAAACTGGTCTTGACATCTTAAAAGAGTCACACTAGGGTTGTGTAAAAAAAAAAAAGTTTAGCAATCGGGAGAAAGGAGCTAACCGTTGAAGACATCTTAAGACTACCGACAAACAATAGAAGTTGTATTTACCGTCCTCATCCTCATTAACCTAAACCCTTGAACCACCACAAAATACCAAATCCCTACTCAAAACCAACCCATATTACCTTCTAATCTATGCTACCCTTCACAAAGGTGGAGATTTGAAATTGCTACAAACTTATTTTTCACAGGTTGCATTTTGACTAAGAGTGTTCACATACATACATCACAGGTATGATCATATATAAAACCGAGTGTGAGTGAACATTGTGAGAACGTGAAGTTTTGCATAAACGGAAACTCATAAAAACAAAATCACCTTTTTATGTATCACTACATATATTCCAATCATTTAAGGTTGGTTATTTTGTTCCCATTTTCTTGGAACTCTTTTGGGGATGTTTAAGCTATGGTCCTAACTTGCTATTTTTAGAGAATAATTATAAGTAGCTTGCTTGAGGACAACCAAGGTTCAAGTGTGGGGATGTTTGATGTATATAAAAATATACATCTTTTTAGCATAAAATAATCTCTAAAAACTGCAAATTCTATCGTATAATATAGTTAAAATAACTACTTATCATGTTAAAATGTATTTTCAGGTAAATCCAAGCCTCAAACGAAGAAATGAATGAAAAGCCAAAGAAAAACCAAAGAAAACAACAAAACATGGGGCTGTGCTTTTTGAAACACGGGGCTGTGCTTTCAGAAAACCCGAGGTCGTGTTTTTGGAAGCACGGGGCCGTGCTTACCTTTCAGAAACGACAAAAAAGAATTAGCACATGTCAGTAAAAAGCACGGGGGCGTGCCTCATGAAGCACGGGGCCGTGCTTACCTTCCAGAAACGACAAAAAGAATTAGCACATGTCACTAAAAAGCACGGGGGCGTGCCTCAGGATGCACAGGGCTGTGCTTACCTTCCAGAAACTTCAAAAAGAATTAGCACATGTCACTAAAAAGCACGGGGCCGTGCTCATCAAGGACGGGGCCGTGGCCACGTCACAGAAAAGACAAAACAAATCTGGCACATATCTTAAAAATGCACGGGGGCGTGCTCATCAAGCACGGGGCCGTGCTTCACACTCCAGATTGCCTATAAATAGTGGCTCTTGTTCCATTTGAAAAGTGTGCCTTGAAAAGACTTCTATCCGATTCTCTCTTATAAAAACACACACTAACACTCACATAGAAGGTTTATTGAAGAGTTTGGTGGCTTGGAGGTCATCACCATCAACCATCATCATCATCCATCATTATCATCATTAAGAAGGAAGATTCATCTACATTTGGTTAGATTGTTCCAAGTTTAATCATGTATTTGTTATTATCATTCATCTTAATGTTTATCATCATGCTCATTATGAGCTAAACTCCTTTTACCATATAAAATCTATGAAAAAGCTTTGTTTTACTTGATAATTATTTAAAACATGTGGTTTAGTTTGGTAAAGTACATGGTTATCTTACAATTATCTTTTTATGAGAAATGTTTCACCATCTTGAATCACTAATTCAAAGTTGGTGGTTGTCAATTCTATTGGCAATCGTTCATGATCGATTAATGTTCTTGAAAGATAGAAATACTTTGATACATTATCGAAACATGGATCCTTATATTGTACTTAGAAATGATGAGATATAAGTTATAATGTATTTTTCTAAACTTTGGTAATCCTAAAATGGTTTGCTTAGGATATCAAATTAGTTAAAGAAATCATATGTTAACGGAATGTGTAATCATAACCTACATAAATCAACCAAGGGGAGGTTGTATGACTAAACTACAACCACCCAAAGTTGTTAGAATTTGTATTTGAGAAATCAAAGTCAATCCTAATCTTTCTACTTTACGAAACTACTTGCCAACTTAAATTGACATCATTGAGATGGCATGACATTAGGAAAGGGTGGACTTTAAAATGCGCTTGCTATCTCCTTAGTGCCAAAGATGCTCACTTAAGGTTTAAGGAGCTATCTATCATGTATTATTATGGAAAGTTTACCACATGTTTAAATATTAATTATCAATCCTAAAATGTAGTGGATTCTTGATCTTAGATGGTAACCTTCGCATAAAACCTCCGATTAAAGTAGCGCATGCTATCTCTTTTTTCTTGGTCACCTATATATTATATATATAATTATTTATATTTTATAAGAAGTTTGAAGAAAATTAACCCCAAAATGATTAAAACCTCCGATTAAAGTAAAACAACGATTCATTATTAGAGACATTTGTGTCCACGGATCGATACTTGGTTCATACCAAAACTATTCTACATATAAGATAGGTACACTTGCCTATATTGTGTGTGTTTAGTCTTTGTAGAAATCACTTTTATAAATTTAAAACACGATCTTGTGCAAAAGCAAATTATCCAACCTCTTATAATTTTAAAACGCACGCGCACACAGCATCAGTTACCAACTATTTCCTATGTCCATTTTATGTTATTTTTACGTGTAAAACTTACTTGGCATATCTTGAATTCTCGCCAAATCCTCTCGTTATGATGGTGATGATTCCTTGAAAATGACTCGACGACGCAACGAAACTACAAAAACTAGTGTTAGCGACTCAAAGAAATTAAAATAAAATAAAGAAATTATACAAACTCTACACTTGAGTTTTCACTCAATAACCCCGTTGATGATTTAGTTTGATGGATCGAGGAGAGTTTCCTCCACCTCGATTAAATCCTCCGGCCCTCCAAGATAATGATTTAAACGATGCCCATTCACTTTCCACGAAGTTCCATTGTCCGTATTCTCTAACTCCACCGCTCCATAGGGAACACTTCCTTCACCAAATACGGTCCCGTCCACTTGGATCTCAATTTACCTGCAAACAACTTCAAACGAGAGTTAAATAACAATACTTTATCACCTTTCTTGAAGTCTTTACCTCCCTTTAAATGTCGATCGTGCAACACTTTCGTCTTTTCCTTGATATCCAATGATCGAGAATACGTTGCATTACGTAGTTCCTCAAACTCATGAATTTGAAAATACCTCTTCCTCGCGGCCTCAGTGAGATCAAAATTTACCGTTTTTAATGCCCAAAATGCCCGGTGCTCTAACTCAACGGGAAGATGGCATGCTTTACCGTAAACTAGCATAAACGGTGTAGTACCCGACGGTATCTTGTACGCGGTTCTAAATGCCTATAGCGCGTCATCCAACTTCTTCGACCAATCTTTTCAACTTATCCCCACCGTCTTCTCCAAAATTCTCTTTACCCCTCTATTAGAATTTTCGACATGACCATTCTTTTGAGGATGGTAAGCGGTAGAGGTGCGATGAGCAACTCCATAACGAGCTAATGCCTTCTCCATGATGGAATTACAAAAATGAGTACCTCGATCACTAATTATCGCCCGTGGAAACCGAAACGAGTAAACAACTTCTTTAGAAACTTAACAACAACTCTAGCATCATTCGTTACCAATTTTTGGGCTTCAACCCACTTGGAAACGTAATCTATCGCCACTAAAATATACTCATGACCACCGGAAATGGGAAACGGTCCCCTAAAGTCGATTCCCAAAACATCAAAAAGTTCAAGAGTGTGTATGGGGTTTTGAGGCATCTCGTTTTTCGATAAAATATTTCTGGTGCGTTGACAAGCATCACATGTCTTAACAAATTCTACCGCATCTTTTACAACCGACGGCCAATAAAAACCTCTATCAAATACCTTCTGAGCCGTGGCATGCGCTCCATGATGACCTCCCATTAAACCCTCATGAACCTGCTTTAGAATATTCAAACCTTCTTCTTTCGACACAGATCTTCTAAGAATCCGGTCACCGCAAATCTTGAAAAGAAAAGGATCGTCCCAAATATACCGGGTAACATCCCGGAAAAACTTCTTCTTTTGTTGCGTTGTCATTCCTTTTAACACAAGACCAGTAGATAAATAATTAGCAAAATAGGTGAACCAATGCAAACCTTGCTTTTCAGCTGCAACAAAATCAATAGACTCATGCGAGAATCTTTAACCAATCTCATCCTCACGAATCTCTTCCCTCTTCAGATCTTCTAAACGGGAAAGATGACCCGCTGCAATATTTTCCACCCCCTTCTTATCTTTAATTTCGATATCAAACTCGGAAATTAAAAGAATCCACCGCATGAGACGGGGCTTCGCGTCTTTCTTGTGAAAGAAGAAACGCAAAGCTGCATGATCGGTAAAAACGGTGGTTTTTGAAAGCACAAGATAGGATAGGAACCTATCAAATGCAAACACAACGGCTAAATGTTCCTTTTCGGTGGTGGTGTAGTTTTCTTGGGCACCATTCAACATCTTGCTTGCATAATAAATCGGGTGAAAATGTTTCTCATTCCTTTAACCCAAAACCGCTCCAACCGCATAATCACTTGCATAACATATTGAGCTCAAAAGGTAAATTCCAATCTAGTGACACGAGAATAGAAGCACTTACGAGTTGATCTTTCAAAAATTTGAATGCCTTCAAACACTCCTCATAGAACACAAAAGGGATATCTTTCTCTAATAATCGGGTCATCGGGTGGGTAATCTTGGAAAAGTCTTTAATAAACTGCCGGTAGAGACACGCATGACCAAGAAAACTCCTTATAGCTTTAACATATGTCGATGGAGGAAGCCTACTAATCGTGTCAATCTTCGCCCGATCCACATCTATACCATCTCTTGAAATTTTATGACCCAACACTATCCCTTCCGTCACCATAAAGTGACACTTTTCCCAATTCAACGTCAACTTTGTCTCGATGCACCTTTTTAAAATCCTCTCAAGATTACCCAAACAATGATCTAAAGAATTACCGTACACCGAAAAATCATCCATAAAAACGTTCATGGACGTCTCTATCATATCCTGAAAAATTGCCACCATACAACGCTGAAAGGTAGCCGGAGCATTACAAAACCCAAACGGCATGCGACGATACGCATATGTACAATACGGACACGTAAAAGTTGTATTCTCTTGATCCTCCGGTGCGATTGGAATCTAAAAATAACCTGAAAAACCATCAAGAAAGCAATAAAATTGCTGACCTACGAGACGCTCCAACATTTGATCAATATACGGCAACGGGAAGTGATCCTTTCAAGTAGCATCACTCAACCACCGGTAATCAATACACACCCGCTAACCGGTAACCGTACGCGAAGGGATAAGTTCATTCTTTTCGTTCATAATCACCGTCATCCCCTCTTTCTTTGGGACAACTTGGGTCGGACTTACCCACGGAGAGTCCGAAATCGGATAAATCACTCTGGCATCCAACAACTTAAGCACCTCTTTCTAGACAACCTCTTGCATATTCGGATTTAGACGCCTTTGGGGTTGAACCGCCGGTTTATACTCATCTTTCATCAAAATACCTTGAATATCCTAAATTCTCCATCTGGACTAAATCGGCTCCCCAAATATAATCAAGACATGTGTCAAAACCCGGAATGATAGAATTAAGAAAATAGACCGAATGGCATGGGCCACTTAAATCATCATTATCACCCGGGTGCTTCATCGACTTTGCAATATCATAAGTGACGTTCTCATCACCAACCCGAAGTGTGATCCTCCCCTCATACACATCAATAAGAGCCTTAGCCATTCTCAAAAACGGTCGATAAAGAATAATGGGAACATTCTCGTCGGCCACCATGTCAAGTACCACAAAATCAACCAGGAACACAAACTTGTCAACTTTCACTAGCAAATTTTCAATAATACCTCGCGGATACTTAACCGAACAATCCGCCAATGACAACGACATACTAGTCGTTGTAAGCTCACCGAAATTCAACTTCTCATACAACGAATATGGCATAAGATTAATACTCACACCCAAATCCGCCAATGCTTGACTCATCATATAACTTCTGAACGTACACGGGATTGTAAACACACCCGGGTCTGAGAACTTTTCCGGGACCCAATTCAACACTACCGTCGAACAATCCCCGCTAAGTGGAATAGACGAAATATCTCCCAACTGATCTTTTGTCTTAAGTAAGTCTTTCAAGAATTTCTCATACTTTGGCATGTGTTGGAGGGCTTCAACAAACAGAAGATTAATCTTCAACTGTCGGAACATATCCAGAAAATGCCTGTATTCCCTCGTATACTTTGGACGCTTGAGACAAGCGGGATACGGGACATGGGCAATATCAATATCGGGGCCGGAAGTCAACCTGCTTTTTCTCAACTTGCAGCTCAATAATTGGTGTTTTAACCTGTGACTTACCCAGAGCCTCCATCACAATCTCTTCATCTACGACTTCCTCTTCTTCCACTCCACCCCTTTATTTAACAACCTAGGGACCCAAAACCCTTCCGCTACGAGTAGTAATTACTTTCAATTGAACGGCCGGATTCGGCTGAGTAGAACCCGAAAACTGTCCTTGAGGCCTTTCATCGAGACGACGAGCAATATCACCAACGGACCTTTGAAGGTCAAGAAAAGAAGATTGTTGATTCTTCAAGAGCAAATCGTGTTCGGCAAACTTTTTCTGTGTAACTTGATCCCTCTAAAAGATTTGTTTCATCATCTCCTCTAGACGTCCCATTTCCATTAGAATACTGCACATTATTTTGAATATTAGTACCATTGTTATTATTATTATTATTGTACTGACCTTGTCCTTGATTATAAGAATTTTTGAAGCCGGATGGTGCGCCCGCGGGACGCCAGTTGGAGTTATTCTGATTTAGGTTCTTGTAGGTGTTGCAGTTCAGATTGTTGTTGTTGTAGTTGTTTGGAAACCTATTCTGACCACCAATAAATTCGATCTGTTGACTCATTACCGGGCACTCCAACGTATCATGTCCACCTCTACAAAACTCACACTTGTCCACCTTCGTCTTAAGTTCCTTCACCTCTCTCGTTAATGATTCCAAAGCAGCAGCCACAGTAGTATCCAAATTAACCTGGTGTACACCTCAAGAAGATGAGGATGTACTGTTAACGGGAGTGGAATTCCTGCGAGGTGGTGCTTTGGCAAAATCTGACTGTTCAAAGCTTTCAAACATCTCATTGCATTCGGTGACATTCTTCCTGGCCATTAAATTTCCTCCCGGAGCTGTGTCGAAACGAACATGGGTTTTGTAGTTCAGCCCATTGTAAAATTTCTTCACGAGAGCCGATGGTGTGAGACCATTCTGTGAGCAACGAGCTAGCATGTTCTGGAAACGATTCCAAGCATGACAATACAGCTTATCCAGCTCCATGTGAAACGAGCGAATCTGATCACGAATAATAGCCGCTTTAGCAGGTGGGAAGTATCTTTTGATAAAAGCTGAGTGCAGTGCTTCCCAAGTAGTGAACGTGCCAGGTGGCTGAGTGTCAAGCCAAAGAGCCGCTTTCCCTGCAAGTGAAAAAGAAAAAAGATGTAAGAAAATGGCATCGTCAGTTGCACATTGTAAATTAAAGGTTTTGAAAATGCGGTAAAGCTGATTAATAAGTGCCGGTGCATCCTCGTCATCACGCCCATGAAACTGATTTGTTTGAACGATATTGTTCATGAAATATGACGGAATCTGCCACGAGTTGGGTTTGTCGACCTAGGGGGTGACGATGTATGATCGGTTTCTGTTTAATCCATTGAAGGCATGAGCAGCAGCTGTTTTATTGTCGGCCATTTGGTCGTCTGGTTGACTTTTCGGACTTTCTGGTGGGGAACTCTTTGGTGATGACTTTGGTGGGGAACCGATCAAATAAACTAAAATTTAATTTGACTCCTACAACTAAAACAAAAGTATAACAAATAGCATGTATGTAGCAAATAAGTCCAATTAAAGCAAATAACGCAATCGCTAAGAATCCCCAGCAAAGGCGCCAAAAACTTGATGTGCTAAAAACAGTCAATTAAATATTATTTTAATTAAACAAGTAATTAAAACTAGACTTAAGACTTAGCTACACAAACAGTGGCAAGTGAACCGATCAATTGTACTAAAGCTAAGTAAATCCGGAATATCGAACCCACAGGACTCTATAAATTACGTTAATTAACCTAATTAAACTCAATTGCAAAATACAGCTATTTATTAAATAAGATTAACGGGCTTTTTTTATTAAACTAGTATTAGACTAAGAAAGTAAATAAACAAATAAACTAGGAACAAGCAATCAAACACAAGATCGAAACCAATAAGAGAAATAATCTACCCAAGTAAGAATCCCATGCATCAACAATCATCAAGCAATGGACAACTAACATGATATGGAAACTGATTTCTAACATATTCATCTAACAAACCCTAAAAGACCCTCTATCTCATCAAATAAAATCCTAAAGAATAACTATTAGATAATTAAGCATTCAATTGGATTGATTCCCTCACAGTCATCAATTAGGGTTAATAAATAGTATCTAAAGCAAGCAATCTCACGAAACACTAAACCCTAGATGACTTGATAAACTAACTATAACATCATGAACAAGGATCAACAAAATAACCAAGCAAGAATATTGTCACGAAAAACCTAACTTAGTATGCGATTGACCAAGACACATGAACAACTCCTCACCTTACAGCTATTGGAATCAGCAGAACATTATAACCCAAATCAACTATCAACAAGCTTCTATGATCGAATAGGCCTATTCAATCAAAATAATCAAAATACCAAGTAATTATTAAACATAAACCCTAAATCTAAAGAACAAAATCAAGAGATAAAAGACCAATGTGAAGCAATAGTTAACAATCAATCAACATAAAAAACACTCATATGCGTCAAGAAAGTAATAACAAGTCTTTTACTATTAATATAACGAAACCATAATCAAAAAAATCGTCCAAATCAAGAATCAAATCAAAACATGTTCATCAAACCTAGGTAGAGATGAAGTCTAGCCTAGAATCATTATTAAAAACGAATCCAAAGAAATAAACCAAAAGAGAATCATGATAAATAACAAGAACAAAGAAAGTAGAGCGATAAAACCCTTAAAACTTCTTCCTTGATGGATTGAATGAAAGCTTCTTGATCTCCAATGTAATCAACCTCCAAAGAACCTTCAATCTCTCGGCTTCTCTCTCTAAAAACGGCTGGAACAAGTGTTAAAAACGACTAGGGTAGCAAAAAACATGTTTATATAGTGCATAGTTAGGCTTATTTGCGAAGTTTGGCTGGACAGTGGCTGGAGGAGTGGCGCGACCAGGCTAGCCCTCCCTGGCCGCGTGGTGCGGCGTGCTTGGGAGGGGGCCATGATTTTTTTCTTTATATTTTATGATATTACTTGTAAAATCTTGTGTAATTCTTTCCTTGAACTCCAAGCAATGATAGGAACCTTCTAGAACTTGTTCACCTTACTTCTCAAGACATAAATCTACAAAGAAACAAATCAAAACATTAATTGAACTAAACATGTAAACATTGATGAGCAAAAACGAACTTAAACTTCACATGAAATGATAGAAAGAATTAGGGTTTAACATGCAAGACACCAAAAGATTTAAAACATGATAAATATATAATAAACTTGACTCAAAACCTAAATTAACAAAAGATGAACAAAACACAAACTAAACCGAACTCAAAGCCTTAAATATACATAAATTTACAAGGCTTTCGAGATGTATAAATAGATGTATATCAAGTAACATCTTTGTAATTGGTTTGTTCAAGGAACATAAGTACCCGACGTAATATACGTGTTCTTTGAAGTTAAACCATTGTTTTCATCGTCTTTATTTTATCTTTTTTCTTGAATCACCGCGTTGTTATTTTCCGCATAATAACGTGTTCACTTGATATTATATTGAAAGATCCATTTTAGGGACTTACAAAGATGAACATCAAAAGCCATCTGAATTACTTTAACAATTAGGTAGCGTTTGGTAAGGGGTAATGGAGGGTGGAATGGAATGACCCATTGTGAGTGAATGAAGAAAAGTGTGTTTGGTTGATCAAATGAATGGAATAACCCATTACCTAGGCCATTCCATTCCCTCTAAAATGACCCAATTTCATTCCATTCATACCCCATGTTTTTTTTCATTCCATCCCCTCTTTCACCCTATATGACCTCCACCACCCTCCCAACACCATCACCACTCACCACGACCACCACACACCACCACCACCACCGCCACCGCCACTGCCACCGACCACCACCATCGCCATCCACCGCCGCTGTTATCACCACCAACCATCGCCATCAGTGATAGCCGCCCATCACCGCCTCCCGTCTTGGCCTACCATCACCACTGTCCATCTCTGCCACTACCACCACCGCTGCCACCTCCACCATTATTACCTCCATCACCCCCCCCCCCCTTCCACCACCACCCACCTCCAACCACCATTATCTCTTGTCGTCCACCACCACCCGACACCGCCAACCACCCTCACCGCCCACCAATGCCACGACCGCCACTTGCCTCCCACCACCACCGCCACTCACTACCATTTTTCATTTTTTTTCTTTTATTCTATCTACCAAAAAACACAAAGCAATCATTTATTTCATTCCCATGTGGTAACCAAACATCTCATGAGAATGGTAATAACCTATTCCATTACTTTGTCCATTCCATTACCACGTTCATTCCATTTCGTCGCCCATTCCATTGCCTTATACCAAACATACTCTTAGAGATACCAGTATGGAAATGAGAATTAATAACAATCGTTTTTGTCACCAAATTACCTAAGACAAGAAATGGTAATGACACAATCTGGTGATTGTGGATAGACTGACAAAATCAAATCATTTCCTACCAATGAAGGAAACTTCCAAAAAATTAGCAAAGTTGTATTTGAACAAAATAGTGTCATTACATGGAGTTCCATTATCCACGTATCTGATCAAGATAGTCGTTTCACTTCTCATTTTTTAATGAGTTTCCATTTAGCCATTGGAACACAACTAAACGTGAGTACAACATACCATCCACAGAATGATGGGCAAAGTAAAAGGACCGTACACACATTGGAAGACAAGATAAGAGCATGTGTAAAAGATTTTGTAGGAAATCGGGATGACCATTTACCATTAATATAATTCTCCTAAAATAACAGTTATCGTACAAGCATTAACATTGCCCTAGTTGAAGCACTTTATGAATGAATATGCCGAACTCCAGTACGTTGGGCCGAAATAGGAGAAAAACAATTATCATGTCCAAAATTGTGCAAGAAACTACTGATAAGATAATTCAAGTCAAGGAAAGATTGAATACTGCACGAGATCATTAGAAGGATTATGCAAATCATCGACGCAAACCATAGGAACTTCAAGATAGAAATAAAGTGCTACAAAAAGTATCCCAATGAAAAGGAGTAGTTCGATTTGGCAAGAAAGCAAAGTTGAATCCAAGCTTTGTTGGATCATTCCAAATCATTAAATTAATTAGGGCAGTAGCTTATCAGCAAGAGTTACCAGAAGAGGTGACTGGTATACATGATGCATTTCATGTAAGCAACTTAAGGAAATGTTTGGCTGAAAAGTCATTAAAGATACCCCTTCAAGATACAAAGGTAAATGAAAAGTTGAAATTCATTGAGAAACCTTTATAAATTGAAGATGGAAAAATTAAGAATCGCAAGCATAAGAGACTTATTCTGGTCAAAGTAAACTGGGATTCAAGACGTGGACCAGAATATACTTGGAAATTGTAATTAGAAATAAAATTGAAATACCCTCACTTATGTACATGAATCTCGAGGACGAAATTTACACAGAGGTATATGCTCCAGTTGCAAGATTAGAGTCGATTCGAATCTTCCTGGCGTATGCAGCTTATAAAAATATTAAGGTCTATCAAATGGATGTTTAAAGTGCTTTTCTCAATGGTGAACTACACGAGGAAGTGTTTTTTTTACAGCCTCCTGGTTTTGAAGATCCTGATTATCCAGACCGATTTTACCGATTAAACAAGGCCCTGTATGGTCTACATCAAGCCCCGAGAGCTTTGTATGGCACACTTGCCGACCATCTGACTGATAACGGCTTCAAACGAGGGACTGTAGACTGCACTTTATTTCATAAAACTGTTGGTGACGATCTTCTCCTAGTTCAGATTTATGTCGACGACATTATCTTCGGGTCAACAAACGACACATTGTGTAAGGAGTTCGAGATGTCCATGCAAACAAAGTTCGAGATGAGTTCGATGGGAGAGATGAATTTCTTTTTAGGGTTGCAGGTTCACCAGTCTGCTAAAGGAAATTTTATTCACCAGACTAAGTATGTGAACGACGTCTTGAGCCGATTCAAGATATATACCGGAAAAATCACTTCTACTCCTCTTCCCGTGGGTCATAATTTATCACCGGATGAATTGGAGGATACCGTTGATCCTACCCTCTATCGTTCCATGATCGATTCTTTAATGTATCTAACGGCTTCTCGCCCTGATATTATGTTTGCTGTTTGTCTTTGTGCTAGGTATCAAGCAAGTCCACGAGTGACTCACCTAACTGCGGTCAAGAGAATTCTTCAGTATTTGAGGGGAAATCTAGACATCGGGTTGTGGTACCCCAAGGATGATACTTTTGATCTTACTGCAAGATCAACTTCAAATCAACAACTGAAGGATGTCAATTTTTAGGAAACCGGCTTGTTTCCTGGCAGTGTAAGAAGCAGACAACGGTCTCCACTTCAACCACCAAAGCTGAGTATGTTGCAGCCTTGAGTTGCTGTTCCCAGGTTTTGTGGATACAACAACATCTCCGCGACTACGATTTGAAGTTTCTTGCTACTCCTATTCTGATTGATAATTCTGCTTCAATTTCTATCACAAAGAATCCTGTGCAACATTCGAAAAAAAAGCATATCGAAATTCGATATCACTTTATACGGGATTGCTTTGAGAAGAAATTGATTGACCTTGAGAAAGTATATACTGACTTTCAGAAAGCCGATCTGTTTACCAAAACATTTGACAAAACACGTTTTAAATTTTTGCTTGGTTTAAACGGATTGAAGACCCTCGCTGATATCCTTAAACAAGGATGACTATCTTTATTTTATGTCATTTTTCTTTTTAAATTTATTTTGGTTTTAGGGGGTGAAAATCTAGAAAATACAAAAAGATTGTCTTTTTCGTTTGTATAGACAAAAAAAAACATTAAAAAACTTCTTAATCCAAAAATATTAGAAAATTCAGAAAAATCAAAAATAGTGTGATTTCTTTAATGTTTTCCTTTAAAATATTTTGAAAAACCAAAAACAATTTAAAATTTGAAAATTCAAAAAGAATGTATTTTTCAGTTTGTACGGAAAATTTCGAAAAATCCAAAAAAACTGTGAAGTTTATTGTGTTTATAAGAAAATTGAAAAAGACAAAAATATTGTATTTTTAAAATATGTATAGAGAAAAACCAAAAAGATTTTTGCATGCGTTTGCTGAAAATTATGTCAATTATCTATATTTAACGGGCATGTACTTGTATATGTTTGGTCCTGAAATTTACTTGTAAATGAGCAGGTTAGCCATTTACCTGATAATGGAAATTAGTTGGGGCGTTCGTTATGCATTTTTTGATTATTTTCTCGCTGAAAATTATGTCGGTTATTTGAGTTTGTGAAGCATGCTTGCATGTCTTGGTCCTATTATTCACTTGTTGAATTGATAGAACAGCCATTTATTTATAGACTTAAGTTAACTGGGGCGATTAAATTTATCTTTATTTTGTTTATATGCTCCTTAAAATTTTTGAGTTTTTGAAGCAAAAAGAGAAAATGATAGTACATTGATTATCTTGACCCCAAGTCCAGCAAAAAGTAAGCTTAAAAGACTGTGTGCTTAATTGCATTGGTGCATTGGTGCATTGGTAGGTCTTAAAACAACCAAGTAGAGTAAAGTATGTGATATAAACAGAAAGAAACGCCAAATTGAAAGAGGTGTTAGTCTCTAGAAAAAGTCTCGGTGAGGATGGCAGAAATGTAATAACCTGTCATACTCAAGCCTTATACTTGTTTGATCAACCAAAAATAAAATAAAGCAAATAACAAGCTTTGAGTCTTTATGCAGCTTAATCATCTGGGTATTCATATGCATGAATATTTCATTCGCTTTTAGAGCAAACCCAAAGTCATTAAACTTGATCACTGTTGTACCTCGTACAAATCCGAATTACTGACTTGATCAAAATCCGCTGTTAGTCATACATTGTTCCTCCCTTGCGCGTGTCTTAATACCATTAAGAAACGGACCCCAGGGGATACAATGTATGTAAGCCAAAAGACGGACTCGTGCATATTCACACATAATAACAGAAAATCAGTGCATTGCTCATAAATTTCTTTAAAATTCATTTTGATCAACAATATAATGGTTTAAGTCAAGTTGGGGTGATACGGCAAAAATCAAATTAAGCTTGAACCGAGATTAGAGGCTGATAGTTTCTGATATTCTGTGCTATAATTAAATCAATTAATCATATCACAAAAACACTTGAAAGTTTTTTATTATATTTAAGTGGACAACATTACCAATGACCGACTTAACACCAGTCATAATATCGCTGAATTATAAAACTGTGATGGAAGGGCACTTTGGTCAATATGATTCTCTGCTCAAACTAAAAAAAGAAAAAAAAGATTGTTCATTTTTAAAAGATTCGGATATTTCTTTGTACATACATTCTTTAAAATTTTTTACAAAATACCAAAAATATTCTATCTTTATTTCTTTACATATTCTTTAATAATTTAAGTTATGTTTCAAAAACGTGAAACATATTTTTTAAAGTATTCGATTATCGGGATAAAATGATCCTTGGTAATGGATTTAAGTTAAAATTTTTAATTATTTTTTCATTGGTGATTATTTAATTCATTTATTTATTTAGGTTAAAATTAAATAATTTTTTTATTAGTTAAAAGCTAATTCGTTAAGTATAGATAACGAACTAGGTTATTCTTTAACAAACTAATTTCTAGTTCGCTCACCTGTTTCGCTTCCACTCTCTATAAAGAATCATCTCTCCTTCGTTATACATATTTAACGAATCAGAACACAAGTCATGTCTTGTTCGCTATTCTGTAGTAGCGAATTGGAATAGCGAATGGTCTAATTCGTTAATTTAAAGTTTATACGAATCGCATGATTCGTACAAAAGGTACCTTGGGAGGCGTGTTAGGTTATATAAGACAGTAATACGAACAGTCCTTCACTGTTCATCTTCTTTCTTCAACCTAAAGTCACCCTTTTCAAAATTTTTCTCTGATTTTCGACATTCAAATTTTGACATTTCAAGGATATCATTGTGTTGCTAAGGTATACACGATCACAGCGATGTGACTTTCGTCAAAAATGACGGTGTTTTAGTAGACTAATTATGGACTTTTGTGTTCTAAGGGTTTTCCGAGTTCAAAACCCTGATTTATTTATGATATATTGTGTTTTTGTAGTTGTATAATCCTTTGTGATCGGAATGCGATTCCGAGACTCTTGGTAGACTCTAATCGAAGCATGATTTTAGTATCGGGTCGATTGTGTGTTAATGGTTTCGGGGTTCTTGTTTACTCTGGTTAACCTTAGTTATTTTTTTCTGGGTTTTGAGTCTTAATCTCAACACCATGAGCTTAGTATTAGGTTTCCGAGTTCAATCCACAAAACGTTTTGATGATCCGACGATAGTTATGGATTAATTGAAGCTTGATTTGTATTGTTGACTTTCGGTGTTCATATTTATTTTGACTTTGACCAAAATGGTCAAAGATCAAGTCCAAATTCTTGACCATTCGTTAACTTTAGAGAATTGAAACTGCCACGTGTCCAATTCGTTAAGGGAATACACGAACTAGCTCAGCGAATCACTTTCTCAACGAATCAACATACGGATTCGTCAAACGTGTAACTAACTAGACTTTAGTTCGCTAATATTTATATTTAATTCGCAACAACTACTTCGTTAATGTATTTACTTGATAGCGAATCACTTGATTCGTTACTGGATAGTAACGAATTAGAGTGATAATCACACGAATGACTTTTATTGTTAATTATTTAATTAAATCTAAATTACCTGGTAAATTCAATAAATTAGTTCAATCATCTAAACGCGTAAATACATTAATTACACACGACATATTATACACATTATATATTACTAATACCTGGTCTAAACTCTATTCAGTAAACATGGCTGAACAAGTAAATCAAGATCCCCCGGTTGTTGATCATAGACAGCAAGAACAACCACCACAAGAGCAACCACCTCAAGAACAGCAGGACGATGTTGTTTTATTACCTTATGATCCAAAACACAATATATGTGCTTATATTGATCAAGATATTGCTGACGTTGATGTGTTCGGAAACATGTTAGCATTCTTAAGACGCTCGGTGATACGTTATGCAATTACTGCTCGACCTAAAGTGTATCTGAGTATTATTAGGCAGTTTTGGGACACTGCTGAGGTGGTTGAGGCGGAGAATCATATTATAGCCATGATTAACCAAACTGTTATTACAATTAACGTGGGAGTGGTTCGCCGTGTGCTTCAATTTGGAGATAATGATAACAACCCGAGTGAATTTGACAAGCAGTTGATCAAGGGCTTGTTTACTCGTCTGGGAATATTGATGAATCTATGCTGAACAAGAATTATATATGTCCACCATACAAATATCTTCTCCATGTCTTAATTCATTGTATGAGTGGTCGTCGTGGTGGTTTCGATCAATGCAGAAGTAGTATACAATCGGCTTTCTTTGCTCTTATTCTCAACAAGCCTTTTAACTACTCTGAGCTAGTTTATGATCATCTGAAAGAACAAGTTCAGCAAACACTTCAAAAGAATAAATTCTTAATGTATCCTCGCTTCCTACAGCTGATCATTCAAGACTTAATTCCCAGTTTAGCTATTGATCAAGCTCAGGTGAACGATGTGCTTCCTTTGGAACACATGAAATTTGATACCGTTCATAGAATGTTGATTTATAGAAAGGGGAAGCCAAGGGATAAACGATTGATTGGTCATATTGTTAATCCTAATTATGTATATCCTTCTGAGCATCGCTGGATTTATGATGATTCAGATTCCCAGCTTGAGGAAGGAGAAGGTGGGAATGATGTTAATGAAGGGAACGATGGTGATGATGGAGATAATGGTGGAAATGGTGGTAATGGTGATACAGCTCTTAGAGAGCAACAGGCCGCAGTTGAAGCTGCATTAGCTGCCACTATCGCAGCACAATGAGAAAGAAAAATAAAAGGCAAGGAAGTGGCAACTGGTGAACCATCAAAGAAGAGACGTGTATCTGCTGGGGCTAGAGTAATCATTGGTATGCCTCAGCCTCGTCAAACCACACCTCAATGCCCGGTAGTGCCAATTACAACTAGCACTCCGATGGTGACTTTGATGATGACGATGGTTCCACATGAGCAGTTAGGTATCAGTCATTAAGGATCTTAGCCAAACGGTGACCGGCTACGTAAGCACTTTGGGCGCAGGTTTCTCGTTCGGAGTTGACGAATTGTCATAAAGACATCACTCTGCTTTATATATATATATATATATATATATATAAAATTGGATTCTAAAATAAGATTCAATGAATTAGAAGCATTCACAGTTTTCAGTTCGTTTGTCATCATCTTTTCTCTAGCGATAACTGAAATACCTTTTCCGACTGTTACGGTGGCTACAGCTCCTCCAACAACATCTATGAGGCTCCTCCTCCTAGTGATATCTCATTCATGAGAATTACAAGGCCTCAGGGACCAATCCAACCAATTCATCCATCCTTGTATGCTTTGCCACCAAATCGTCAGACAGACATGCTTTTAAATCTTTTGCATCTGTATGAGAACCAGATGTCTGATGATCAGTTGAATCAAGAATGCTTAATGGAAAATCAGAAGAAACTTATCAGTTATGTTTCTTTCTGTCAAAAAGAAACTAAGGCCCTACGTGAGATTGTTGAGTCTCAGGGGGTGAAACTTAAAGAACAGGAAGAAATGATCTTGCAATTGACGTGCAAAGATGATGCTTTATAGAAGATCAAGAATAATGAGGAAGATTCTGATGATAATGAGACTGGTGCTGGTGGTGAGCCTAAACAAACTCAGGACCCAGCTTCTGCTGCGGGTACGAGTTCTGTTAATGACTCGGAAAAACAGATTGTTGTTTATCGTGATTACTCAGCTGCTAAACCAATTGAGATGATTGAAGCTGACACGGTAATATTTATGGATGGAAAGGGGGTGATTAGGAGCATGGTGAATGCTAATGAGATTGAAGTTTGTGAGTTCGTTGATAGGTCACTAACACGAGAGCAGATTTCCATACTGCTAGGGTTAAATGATGAACAATTAACTGTGTTAGAGACTGAGCCAGATGTTGAGGTGGTGAATGTGGAAGGTTTAACAGATGATCCGTCTATTCAAATGAATACGGAGTTTATTTATGAAGATTAGGATGTTGAAATGGAAGACGTCACTGCTGAGGAGTATCCAGACTTGTATCAACACACAAACATTGATCAAGGTGCTCCGGTATTTAATGAGCAGACTTTTAAAATAGCATAGGATGATCTGGAGAAGACAACTATGGGGAAGAAGGTTGTGGATACTTGCTTTGACTCAATTGTGAATCCAACTGATGATGATACTGCTAAATGGTTAAGTCATAAAGCTGCGGGTAAGATTATAAAGGCGTATCGATATGTTGATCAAGAACGGAAAGACATAGCAGCTGCATGGGTCAAAGAAAACCAAGTGACTTCCTTCAAGACTGTATCCAAGGTTCATGGTGATATCGTCTCATGGCTATATGATTCCGAGCTTAAGGTATGTATAGTTAAATGGGAAAAGGGATTTCAGTATTACGAGAAGATAATGGATGTTCTTACACTACCGCGTTGGGATATTCGTACCCTTGCAAGGCGTCCATTTATCAATCGTGGTGGCGTCCGGACAGCTGAGTGGTTTCATCAACACTTGCTGTTTGAAGTCAATCATGGGTTCAAGTTCTTCAAGTCCCAAGTCCCGAGATGTAAACGTATTGACGAGATTGATCCAAAGACTGGCTGGAAGAAACTTGTCCTTAAAGTAAAGCCGCCGAAGACGATGAAACGAGTGCCGGTGAAGACGATGCCCCAACACATGCATCACTCATTCAACCGCTGGTATTATGACAATCATACAGGCGAGGCTGTCATTGTACTTGGTAAAGGACTGAAGACTGAGCTTATCAAGATAATCGAGCCGATGTGGTTGGTTAATTTATCTGAAACAGACAATGATGTGCTACACAGGAAACAGATTTTGATCGAGCGCAATGAAGACTACGACCTGGCTATGCAATTTCAACGTGTTGTGCGTGTGTGTCATGAAAATGGAATTCATAGTTGCAGAGACTGGCAGTCCAAGCGCTTCAAGTAACTTAAAAACAAAGAGCTCAAGACATGGGGGTGTCTGTTAGTGCACGGTTTTGCGCCTTGAGACTTTGTAATTATCTTTAACGTATTTGTTATATATTTTAATGTAATAATTAATAAAGTTATTATCTAGTTCTCTAATGTAAGGTCTAGTTCGCTAGGGGATGTTAGCGAACTATGACTTAAGGTTATTCACTCTGATTCGTTAGGGGATGTTAACGAATCAGAGGATGATTCGTTAAGAGATTTTGCTTATTTATGTATGTAACGAAGTAGGTCTGGTTCGCTAGGGAATGTTAGCGAACCTGACCTATCTTCTTTTTATAGTGAACCCCTGTTCACATTTTAAGTTAAGTTTTGAGAGTTAATTAACGAAACCCTGTCCAAATCCTCTCTCGATCTTCATACTAATATTATAACATTACTAATACATATATACTTATTATACATATACATATATAACACTTAATCTAAGGTAATGATGAGCTATATCTATAGTTAAGGTATTAATCTGTTCGATACAGATCTGAGAACTGTTATTGGTATTGGATTGACACCCTGCGGGTTCCAACAGAAGTTGCGGAAATCAGAATTGTTCGGTGTGGCCGAAGTAGCAGATCCATCGGAGTTGAGGCTTTGGATTTGAGCGATAATTGTGGGCGTAGCAGCAGCAAAGTCCCTCGTGATTCTAGCAGCCAAGCGACGATCATGTGAACCAGATGAACGTTGATGACGACGATGGTTTCTTAGCGAAGACATTCTATAAGGACCAAAAGTAAAGACTTTATAAGGTGAAGGGTACGTTGAAGAAATCATTAATAGAAGATTAGTTGTTTTATGATAACTTTGCTTTTAAGAATACGTGATATCATGAGGAACAAAAGTAAAAGATTGTAAAGTAAGGGGGTACATTGCGTAGATATTTATGAGTTGACGTAGTAAAAGTTTAATGCTTGATAACTAGAGGAGGTCAGTTTAAAAGTTAAAATTTATTTTATTGAGTTAACTTAACAAACAATTAACGAAACAAAGTTTGTGTGTTGGCCTACCATGAGCTTTCCATGGCAATTTGAATGGCCCAACGAACTAACGAAAAACAACTGAGTTGGACAGCCCATGAGCGTTACATGGCAATTTGATTGTCCTAACTAGTTAACGAATTAATAATGCAATGAAGTTTGTCGGCCCAATGAACATTACATGGCGTTTTAACCGACCAAATTAAATAACGAACTATCGAAATAAATATGGGTAGTCAGAGAATCTTGTGAATCAACACGTTGATTACTCCAACAAAAATACGTAATCAAGTTAATAAATGAATAGTAGGAGTGCCCATGGTTTCCATGGATTCTTCACCCCACTAACCATTTAAATAACATAACACAATAATCGGGAAAACCGAGTTTAGACACGAAATCACCGTGAATTCGGTTAAAATTAACCTAAGGTGTCGGTCATATGGCATTTGTGGGTCTCGCTCGGGTCCATAGGGTTGAGTATTGTGGTCAGGTTATCACCCAGGTAAGAGATAGCGTCTTACCTTTGGTTCTTGGAACCGTTTTGCCAGTGCCCAACTCACAGTTTCTCTTCCCCTTTCATTTATCATAGGGACATGCCACATAACCTAGCCTTAAGGTTTACGAGTGAAAACAACAGGTGGGAATTCTTAAGAAATTTCCCGTAAATAAAAGCAATCTAATTTTGAAAATTTTCTTTGAATGTTGAGGCATAGCCTCGGAGTTTGTGTGTGTGTGCATAACAATACAATAATAAATAATTATATAAGAAAGCTGTAAACAATTTAATTTGAACACATAAAGGTAAACAGATAGGCACGTATAGGGCTCCTAAACATGTGACTAAGGCAATTTCTAACGACCTATCTTAAACCTTCGGCTCTGACACCAATCTGTCACACCTCAATCTACGGCGGAAATGGCGGGGCGCGAACTGATTGTCACAGCTCTCAAAGTACTATTATGCAATATTAAATGTGACAATATCTATTAAATTTAATTAAATATTCAAGTACATAAAACATATATATAAACAAGTACAACAACCATCAACATTAAATTCTTGTCTAACATGCACCCTAAGTTGCTTTAAACAATCTTGATAATCACATAACACGATAACC